>NW_017670916.1:228175-361020 GCF_001879085.1 Nicotiana attenuata | reverse complement strand
TATATATTCATGCATAATCAATATTTAATATAATCCAACTAGAAAAAATAAAGAAAAACTAACCAAATTGTTAATCTATAAATAATTTTATGTTTTAACCAAACTAGCCCAAAACCAAATAAGGAACTTATATAGAATACAACTCACTTAATACTTATTTAAGTTTGTTACAATTGCTTTTAGAAAATTACATAAGGTACAACTTATTTTAACTTTATACAATTTTTAATATCCCTAATTTCTCTCACCTTAAAGTACCTTATATCTCTCTCTTGAGATTCTTTCATCTAAAATATCCTTATATATCTCTCTTGAAATTCTCTCTCACCTAAAATGTATTTATCCGTATTAATTCTTTTCCAATCTCTCCATTAAAAGATTGTATACAGTAAGCCTCTGTATTTATCCGTATTTATCCGGATTCGTATATTGCAAGCCTCTTCTCCTATTATCAATATGTATCTGATGTACGCTAATAATAAATATAGTGTACAATATGTTATATAGTACAAACTAGTATTTTGTATAATATCACTTTTAGTTATCTGATGTATACATTAAGGAAAAAAATGTAGTATATATACATTGAGAAGAAAAATCTGATGTATACTGCTAATATATATCGTATACAGTATATTATATATTATAAACTTATAGGATATTGGTATAGTATATAATACAACATACCTTCATTGTATAATATCACTCTAGTTTATCTGATGTAAACAGCTAATAAATATGGTATATAGTATATTGTATAATATATATATGAAATTGGTATATAATATATAATACATCACCTTTATTGTATAATATCACGTTAGTTCTTGTTGAATTTTTTATGTTAAATATTACGCATATTATATGTTAATTATGATATATATCTTGTTCTTTTTTAGTTTCATTTGAAGAATATTTCTCCTACTATGGAAGCTGTGATTATTGTTTCTTTATATGTAGATTTTAGAAAGCAGCCATCAACAACGACGATTGATTTACAATACTCCCACCCTTTAATCGATGCATAAATAGCTACAAATAATTTCAAGAATGATCCATCATCAGTTTTCTCCAATCCGTATACTGACCCGGGAATTGTATGCATCAACATGTAAAGGTAGCTAGGAAGCTCTCCATATGATTTGCTTGGGTTCCCTTGCACCATTTCAAGCTCCTTTTCCTTTGATCTCCAAGTTTTCATATAATTCACGTCAAAACCGTAATTTTTTTTTCATGTCATGCCTTACATCTGCTGGAGTGTACACAGTCTTCATATCAACATACTTATCTTGTATAAGATATTCTATGAAATCAGATGTAGCGTGACGCTGTGTATACATTCGTTCTTCGACCCCACAGTTGTGAACATTATTGAACTTCCTAACTTTGAATATCTTCGTTTTGTTCAATATGGAATATACAAAATTTCAAGTACACATGTCGTCTATTCATACGAGGCAATACCTGTTGAAAGTAAAATATGATATATTGAATATGAATATATTATATTTTATACCTATAAGCAATATACTATATACAGAAGCTTAACATTTAATACTTTCCTACTACTT
Organism: Nicotiana attenuata; assembly: GCF_001879085.1. Taxonomy (NCBI): domain Eukaryota; kingdom Viridiplantae; phylum Streptophyta; class Magnoliopsida; order Solanales; family Solanaceae; genus Nicotiana; species Nicotiana attenuata. The sequence continues at coordinate 359,449 of NW_017670916.1, read as the reverse complement.
CTATCTAAATAATACAAGCATGCATATCCTCAATATACTATATACATGAATAAACATTTCAGTATTGCAAGGAACAGATTTAATTGACAATAATAAAAATACCTTTTGGTACAGGAACTATGAACTCCGAATTGAAAACTCTTTCGGATTGCGTAGTGTTTCATAACATATAAGGGTTTTCTTTGTCTTGGTATAACTAACCTTCTTCGATGTTTTGATTTGATGAGTCTCAAATTATACCAATTTGAGCTTCATCTATGCCGTCGAAGTCTTGCCCATTACATCTCAAGCCCTATTGCTCCATCTTCTAGCAAATCTGGTATGTTTATATCATTTACGCGATGTGATGATGTTGCAGAACTGTTCACATTCACGCATTCTCTGTCGACTGCATTGTCCTTGAATGTTATGCATAGCAGATACAAAGTGATCTCTGTCTTTTTTCATTTTCAAATCTATATACAATTGTACAATCATATCGTTTTATATAAAAATTGGAGGATACCCTTCATGAACGATGTATTTAATTTCTATCAACTTTTGTACAAGTCTCACCTTTGATTTGATCCGATATTGTGGTGACAACTCTTCAAAATTGCAGCTCGAATTGATCAAAATCCCTTCGGCATCAAATTCAACATATCCGTGATTGTCTTTCCATACTCCATTGTATTGAATCAAAGTTGGTATATGCAACATTGTTTCTTAGAGTACAGTATCCTACTTTAAGTATTACCAAGATGCAGAATCAGGAAGAGACACAATGGAAGAAGCGATAATTTTCATACGAACTACTATATGTAGTACCTATTTTAGGGACTATGGAGCGTTAGTTATGAGGTAGTGTTGTAGTCGTAACATAATATGTTTATAGTGATAAATGATCATCAATAATTAACAAATTGGAGAATTTTTAGGGGGATAACTATACGTTTTAGATTCCAATTCCCCTTAAATAGGAAATTTACCATATTTTTAGAGTATATCTTTTATATATGTGATGTACAATTGGTAATTCAAAACCATGTTGTAGATTATGGGCCAAATGTCATTTTAATCCATAAAGTTTTCAATTAATGTAAGTTTCTCTTCACCCTCTTTTTTTTTTTTAATCTAGGATGCTCTTTACTGGTAGATTACAAGTGTGTTCGGCCAAAAATGCATATATTTACCAATTGCTATCTCACATTATGGTACTTTTAATCGTCGTTTGAGTATCAATTATATTAATTTGTACTTAATATTACATTTTAACTGTGTAGGAATAAAACAGTATGAAGAAGAAGAAATTCGGAGCAAAATTGAATAAAACGCGGAAAAAAAAGAAAGGAAAAAATAATAATAAGACAAGGGGGGGGGGGACACCCTTTGGTTTTGTCCCCCCAAGTGGAAGACATCAATGAAGAAGTGGAAAGCAAACCATTGAAACATTTGAACCAAGGAAAACACGTACTGCTTTGAGCGCCAGGACCAGCGCTTGGCACTAGCCTGGACCGGGATTTTTTCTTCTTCGTCCGGGACAATATTATTGCGGTCCTATACGGTTCCAACTCGTATATAAGGAGTCCTAAACCTAATTTGGAGGAGAGCTAACATACGTTGAAGGAGAATTTATGTGGGGGAACACACACCACGCTTGGAGGAGGCTTTCAACTAGTTTTTCTTCTCTTCTCTTCTTTTAATTTCATAGTTCATTAGTTCTAGAATTTTGGCGTGCTACATGAACGTTGTAGTTTGAAGCTTGAATTGTTCTTATTATTTTATCATATTGGTTTATTTATTCAATCTTGCGCTTAATTATTTGATTGCTTGATCACCAATTGAATACTATCTATGAATCTAGGATTGAACTCGGGAGAGGGAATTCTAGATTGCATATAAGATTGAGTAGAGCAAGATCTTAACTCTGAGGGGGGACGAATTTGCGGTTAGGATAGGAATATACCTAATCGCCTTGCTTGGTTACTATACAGGAATTATTAATGCGTTCTTGTTTATTCTAATTCCATAGGAATATAGGCGTTAAATTAGCTTGAATAGGCGAGTTGTACTTCGGGAGAAGGCTACGAGCAATATTAACCCTGTCAAGTAATAAACTAGATAAATTAATTAGATGATTTAAGTGGAAAACTCAAGGGGATTGTTAGCTAACCCACAGCTCTAGAATATTCACTCACATTGAATTCGTCTCTATAATTCGCCAACTTGTTTTCTTTAATCTCTTAATTTGTTACTCTAGATTAATTTTAGTTAAATATTCACACGTTAGGATTCTCTTGAACATATTAATTGTTGGGTTTAATTTAGTTGATAGTTAATCACAAGTCCCTGTGGGTATGTGTCACGATCCGGATTTCCCACCCTCGGGAGTCGTGATGGCGCCTACTCGTGAAAGCTAGGCAAGCCGAGTGTTATAGATTTTTATTGCCCTTTTTCCTTGACACTTTAACATTTACGAGTCAATATATGACCAACAGCGGAATAATAATAAGAAGAAGAAATGCGGAAGACGAAATCTAATGATTTAACTTAATACAAATACGGTTCCATAGAAATAATCCACCCAGAACTGGTGTCACAATCTCACGGACTATCTAAGAATACTACAAATAGGGTCTGAACAAATAAATATACATGTCTGTCTCTGAAATAAGTAAGAACAGAAGGAAATAGGATAGAAGGGGACGCCAAGGCCTGCGGACGTCTGCAGGACTACCTCGGGTCTCCGCTGGACTGAAGGCAGCAACCTCATTGTGGTCCAAATGCTCTAGTACCGGGATCTGCATGCAGTACAGAGTATAGTATCAGCACAACCGACCTCATGTGCTGGTAAGTGTCGAGCCTAACCTCGGCGAAGTTGTGACGAGGCTAGGACAAGACTACCAAATAAACCTGTATAGTTAAATTATATACGGCAAATAATAACAACAGAAACTAGCAGTTAAAGATGGGAAGGGGGAACATGATGCGGGGAATATCAAGTACTAACAGAATTTCAGTAGAGAAGCATAAAGAACACCATGATTTCATATCAGCAAGAATAAGGAAAACAGTAACAAGTACACGGCATCACCCTTCGTGCTTTTACTCTCGTTCTCACCATAAGAATCAATATTCACTTTTATTCTTTCTTGTTGCGGCATGCAACCCGATCCCAATCATATAATACTATTGCAGCATGCAACCCGATCCCAGTCATATAATGATGTTGCGGCGTGCAACCCGATCCAAATCATATAATGATGTTGCGGCGTGCAACCCGACCCCACCTGTCCACCCTTATTACTCCTTGTTGCGGCGTGCAACCCGATCCCATATAATATTGCTGCGGCGTGCAACCCGATCCCATATAATATTGTTGCGGTGTGCAACCCGATCCCATATAATATTATTGCGGCGTGCAACCCGATCCCATATAATATTATTGCGGCGTGCAACCCGATCCTAATATACAAACCAACACCAATTACAAAAGAATCCCGGCAAGGGAACATAGTAAAACAACAATATCCCTTCAAGTAAAACAATATCATAAGCAATAATATCCCGCCAAGGGAGACAATATCATAAATAATAACATCCCGGCAAGGGAAACAATATCATAAACAATAATACCCCGGCAAGGGAAACAATATCATAAGCAATAACATCCCGGCAAGGGAAACAATAACATCCCGGCAAGGGAAACAATGTCATAAACAATAACACCCCGGCAAGGGAAACAACAATATATCTCATATCGTTTCTACAATCACTTCACAACATAAGTCTCAACTTGAGCCAATGCTCAACAATGGTCAATTACCAGGAATACTTTCATAAGCCTTGTTCAACATTTATAATCATCATATTAAGCATGGACAATACATAGCAAAACAATCGTAGTATAAGACTCACGGGCATGCTTGACACCAACGTATAGATACTCGTCACCAATCCTATACGTTGTACTCAACACTTAACACATAGCAAATAAGACCACAAATCCTATTCCCTCAAGCTAAGGTTAGACCAAACACTTACCTCAATGCCACAAACACAATCAAGCCTCAACTATCGCTTTGCCTCTCGATTTCGCTTCCAATTCGCTTGTATCTAGTTACAATTTACTTAATAACATTAATAAATGCTAAATAAACCAATTCTAATGCATGAAAATAGGTTTCCCAATGTTTTTCCCAAAAAGTCAAAACCCGACCCCGGACCCACTTGGTAAAAACCCGAAGTTCAAGCCAAAACCCGATCACCCATCACCCACGAACTCAAATATATAATTTATTTTAAAATCGGACCTGAAATCGAGGTCCAAATCCCCAAAATTTGAGAATCCTAAGTTCTACCCAAAATCACTCAATTTCCCATGAAAAACCCTTGATTTTGAAATGAAATCGTATAAAAAGATGGATTAGATTGAAAGAAATGAGTTAGAAATGACTTACTAATGATTTGGAGAAGAACCTTTCTTTGGAAAATCGCCAAAGAGAGCTTAGGCTTTGAGAGAGTTTGAAAAATGAAGAAAATTTCGTCTAAGTTAGAATTTACACAGGTGCAGTTATCGCATTTGCGATGTCAGGTTCGCAAATGCAGCCCAGGCTTCGCAGATGCGAAGGTAGGCCTGCCCTGTTAACTTCGCAAATGCGAACATTTGTTCGCAATTGCGATTACTGCTGTTGTCGCATTTGCGACTCTGAACTTCGCAAATGCGAAGGTCCCTATCCAGCCCAGTCTTCGCAAATGCGAGCTCGCATTTGCGAGCCAGGCTTCGCAATTGTGAAGCCTGCAGACCTGCAACACACCAGCAGTTTTTCCTAAGTTCAAAACACTCCGCGGCCTATCCAAAACTCACCCGAGCCCTCGGGGCTCCAAACCAAACATGCACGCAAGTCCAAAAATATTATATGGACTTGCTCGTGCGATCAAATCATCAAAATAACATCAACAACTATGAATTCAACCTCAAATTCATGAAATTACTCAAGAACATTGAAATTTCCATTTTCTCAACTAAAGGCCCAAGTTATACCAAACGAACTCCGATTCTTACCAAATTCCACAGATTCAACTTAATTATTATTTTAAACCTGTACCGGGCTCCGAAACCAAAATACGGGCCCGATATCATCAAATTAAAACATCTTTAAATTTCTATAAACTCTTATATTTTCAGTTAAACAATTTCTTTCAAAACTCCATCATCTCCAACTGTAACCTGCTTGGAACCCCCGTACCGCACCGTGTCCCTAAGGACAAGCAAATGAGGATCATCATACTGCCGATCTCGGATACGCTCAAACAATGAAGAACGAGCGACTGTGCAACCTAGCACACGGCTGGGCTCAGAAACATCCAACCTTACGAACTGATTGGCTAAAGCCTGAACATCCAAAGCAAGCGGTCTCTCACTGACCAGAATATACGCAAGACTGCCCATACTGACTACCTTCCTACTCAAAGCATCAGCCACTACATTCGCCTTTCTCGGATGATACAAGATGGTGATATCATAGTCTTTCAAAAGCTCCAACTACCTCCTCTGCCTCAAATTGAGCTCCTTCTGCTTGAACAAATACTGAAACTCTTATAATCCGTGAACACCTCACATGACACGCCATATAAGTAATGCCTCCAAATCTTCAACGCGTGGACAATGGCTGCTAGCTCTAAATCATGAACTGGATAATTCTTCTCGTGAATCTTCAACTGCCGCGAAGCATATGCTATGACCTTGCCATTCTGCATCAACACCGCACCAAGTCCAATACGAGATGCGTCACAATAAACTGTATATGGCCCTGAACCTATGGGCAAAACCAACACTGGTGCCGTAGTCAAAGCTGTCTTGAGTTTCTGAAAGCTCGCCTTACACTCGCCCGACCACCTGAACTAGGCACCCTTCTGGGTCAACCTGGTCATCGGGGCTGCAATAGAGGAAAACCCCTCCACAAACCGACGGTAATAGCCCGCCGAACCCAAGAAACTCCATATCTCTGTAGCTGATGTGGGTCGAGGCCAGTTCTTGACTGCCTCTATCTTCTTCGGATCCACCTGAATACCCTCTGCTGATACGACGTGGCCCAAGAATGCAACTGAACTCAACCAAAACTCGCACTTCGAAAAGGTAGCATACAACTGACTGTCTCTCAAAGTCTGAAGAACAGCTCGAAGATGCTGCTCATGCTCCTCTCGGTTGCGGGAATAGATCAAAATATCATCAATGAAGACTATCACGAAGGAATCCAAGTAAGGCTTGAACACTGGGTTCATCAAATCCATGAAAGCTGCTAGGGCATTTGTCAACCCGAACGACATCACTAAGAACTCATAATGCCCGTACCGAGTGGAAAAGTTGTCTTAGGGACATCGGATGCCCTACTCCTCAACTAATGGTAGCCAGATCTCAAAGTACGATATCTGGACTTACAATCCTATATTACTTGTCGACCACGTATACTTGCGTGTGCGTTTGGGAGTAACAAGTTTTTTAGCGCCGTTGCCGGGGACTTAGAAATTAACTATTCTACTATACTAGATTTTTACTTTTTGCCTATTCAAGTCTTTTTTTTTTTTAATCTTATTTTAATATTTTATTATCTTTGTTGACATGGCATCTTGGAATGATAATTGGTCGAATATTGGTTATTCTTATTATGGTGATCCTTGTCCATATTGTGGAGGACCACACTTAGGGCAAAATTATGCATCTCAATCTGATGTGTGGAATTTTTGTAATGTGCGTGGTTGTCAAGATGGCCATTGGGATAGTTGTCCTAATTCTTATTATCCTTCTTAGAGTTCTTATTATAATATTTCTAATAATGTTTATGAGTTTGATAGGAGCAATGAAGTAGAGGATATGGAAAGTGTGGCTCATATTATGGACATGATGAGGCAAGTAGCCGAGCAACAGGACATGATGATGAGTCAAGTAGCCAAGAAGAAGATGAAAATCGAAAGGCTATACAAAGAATTAGTGAAGCAATCATGAGAATGATGGCCTAGGCAGAGGAAGTGGCTGAAGAGAGAGAGTTCCCACCAGAAGATAATTTAGAAGAAGCAGATATAGTAAGCCAATCTTGGCTAGAGGAACAAGCTCAACTGATAAAATCTCATGAGTTTCTACGTGATGGTCTTTCAAATATGACAGAATAACTAATAGAAGGAAGAACTGAGCTCAGACAAGAGATAGACCAATTTGGCTTATATATCCATGACCTGCATGATCAATTGAATAAAAAGGTTAATGCGTCTAATTCCCTACAACCAATTGTTATGGATACTGGTCAGCATGTGGAGAAAAAAGAGGAGTTTCAACTATTCGACCAAAATATTATTAATGATGTCACGGTTGACGAAGAGTGCAAAATAGAGGATGTCAAAAATTATGCAATTTTGGAGTTGGAGCGTATTGGACCTCATTCTAAACACTTTTCAACATTGTGTTTGGTTGGTAACATGGGAATTGATCCACTCGAGCATATGGAGGAGTCAATGAATGAGGAACAAAGTATTTATATTCTGAAATTTGCCACACCAAGGAGACAAAACGACATTCCTCACTTAAAGGCCAAGAAGTGCAGGATGCGATACCTATTACTTGGTTCCTTTATTTTTACACCACCGTCCCAGGAACGTGACAGAAAAATTGATGCAAAATTGGGGGCACAATTTATATCCTCAAAGTGGAAGGAAAAGTGGTGAAAGTGATGGTGTCGTGCCGCGACTATAAATAAGGCGCTTGTTGGGAGGCAACCCAATTCTATATTTTTTCTTTTGTTTATTTTTTATTTTATTGTGTTATTTTTTTTTTGTAGTATTATTTTTGTATTTTGTAGGAGTAGGAGCAGGAGTCAAAGTCAATAGGCATGTGCAAAAGCGATCAAGTGGTTGAAACTAAGTGTGAGGTACCCGCACAAGGGAACATACATGGGAGAAGTCTGAGTATTCCGTGAGCTGCTAATGCTTCGGCCTTTGGCCTACCAGGGAGTCTCTTTTACCTTCTTGTTATTTACAGTGTGCATTGAGAACATTGCACAATTTTAAGTGTGGGGTGAGAAGATTGTCTGGGTGATTTTTAGTGCTATCTTAGCTTAGTTGTAGTACTCGTTCTTAGTGTAGTAGTTTTTGTTAAGAAAAAAATGAAAAAAAGAAAAAAATTAGAAAATTGGGACTTTTCCCGACCACGGATTTTGTGGACAACTTTCTTGAGGGATTAAAGTCCAACAAAAAAAATCCAAAAATATTTTGTTTTTCTTTTCTAATTAGTTTTAGTTAGATAATAATCCCCCTTGGTTTTTCTTTTTGCACCGGTTCTTTTCCAGGGGATGTAACTTGAACCGGGTGAGTTTTTTTAATTTTTAGGATTAATTTTTTTTTAGGAGAAGAAAAACTATATGTAACTTGTTTGATACTAGCATATTTAGGCCTGAGTTTGAGTAGTACTTTCCTCTGAGTGCTTAAGTAATGAATAAAATAGCAGACTTTCTGAGACCTAAGCTCATGGTTGTGACTTTGTATATAGCTTATTCTTATTTTTTTCATTCACTATGAACCTCTCTGTTTTAGAGTAGAATTGATCCATCTTGATTGATACTTGTGCCATGTGGGGTGAGGTTCTTACATATATTTCATGTTTTTCATCTTAGTCTAGAACTTGCCTTGCATGTTATTGAAGCGAAATAAAAGTGTTGCTCTGTTTAGAAGATGATAATAGGCATTCTTTGATATGTCTTGTGAATTTTTGCCTGTTCTGATATTGTACCACTAGTTAGCCCTTTGAACCTATAGCCTTTTGTTTGGAAGCCGTATTTTTGCCTTGATCTTTTTGTTTGAATCCCTAGTTTTTGCACCCTGCTTTCTTGAGCACTATTGCTTAGACCGTAATAGTAATTGATAAATTGAAGAAAGGTATGGTTAAGTGAAAAAGTGACCAACAATAGCTGAAAAGTGATGAAAAGGCCCTCTTGAAAAGAATGTGACATGAAAAAAGAGAGAATGAAAAAAAATTGAAACGTTCTTGATATGAGGGAAATACTTGTGAAACAATAGATGAAGAGAGGGCTGAAAAATAAAAATGAAGAGTAGAAAATAATGGGTGATGAAGTTTAAAAATGCAAAGTGCTTAGGGAAGTGTAAATCACTATTATACAATTCTCCTACCCGTCCCTTAGCAACCATTATAACCCGTTAGAGTCCTATTTGATTCTATTCGAGCATACATAATTAGTAGAGATGTACACAATGGGCAAGCCTATGGTTCTTTGTGCATAAAAGTGAAGTTCTTTGTGAGTGCGAGAGTTGTTCTTTGATGCTATGTCATTAGATTATATTCATTCTTTGATTTAAGAGTATGTACTATTTATTCTTGTGAAGGCACTTGTTTCATGATAGATAGGTGATGTTATTAGCTTCTTTGACAAAATAGGTGAGCAAGCTTAAATTTGGTAAGTTAGAGTCCGTCTCTAAGGTTAGGAGGTTAGAATTTTGTTGTTTGTTTATGACTTGTATATCTTGCAAGATGATGAGGAAGCGTATACCTGATGATTTGAGTTGCTATAGGGCCTAATTGTTAGTATCTACCGAAGTGGTGGTGTCCTAGGCTTGATTTATTGAGAGTGGTTTTAATGCTTACTGAGGACGAGAAAGAGTCTAAGTGTGGGGTGTTGATGTTCGACCAAAAACGCAAATATTTACCCATTGTTATCTCACATTATGGTACTTTTAATCGTCATTAATTATATTACTTTGTGCTTAATATTATATTTTAACTGTGTAGGGATAAAACAGTATGAAGATGAAAAAATTCAAAGCAAAATTGAATAAAACGCGGGGGGAGGGGGGGGAACCCTTTGGTTTTGTCCCCCCAAGTGGAAGACATCAATGAAGAAGTGGAAAGCAAACCATTAAAATATTTGAACCAAGGAAAACACGTACTGCTTTGAGCGCCAGGACCAGCGCTTGGTGCTGGCCTGGACGCTGTGTTGCGAGATTTTTCCTTCTTCGTCTGGGACAATATTATTTCGGTCCTACACGGTTTCAACTAGTATATAAGGAGTCCTAAACCTAATTTGGAGGAGAGCTAACAAACTTTGAAGGAGAATTCACGTGGGGAACACACACCACGCTTGGAGGAGGCTTTCAATAGTTTTTCTTCTCTTTTCTTCTTTTAGTTTCATAGTTCATTAGTTCTAGAGTTTTGGCGTGCTACATGAACGTTGTAGTTTGAATCTTGAATTGTTCTTATTATTTTATCATATTGATTTATTTATTCAATCTTGCGCTTAGTTATTTGATTGCTTGATCACCAATTGAATACTATCTACGAATCTAGGATTGAACTCGGGAGAGGGAATTCTAGATTGCATATAAGATTGAGTAGAGCAAGATATTAACTCTGGGGGGGGGGCGGATTTGCGGTTAGGATAGGAATATACCTAATCGCCTTGCTTGGTTACTATACAGGAATTATTAATGCGTTCTTGTTAATTCTAATTCCATAGGAATATAGGCGTTAGATTAGCTTGAATAGGCGAGTTGTACTTCGGGAGAAGGCTACGAGCAATATTAACCCTGTCAATCAATAAACCAGATATATTAATTAGACAATTTAAGTGAAAAACTCAACGGGATTGTTAGCTAACCCATATCTCTAGAATATTCACTCACATTTAATTCGTCTCTATAATTCGCCATTTTTTAATCTCTTAATTTGTTACTCTAGATTAATTTTAGTTAAATATTCACACGTTAGGATTCTCTTGACGATTAATTGTTGGGTTTAATTTAGTTGATAGTTAATCACAAGTCCCTCTGGGTACGATATCTGGACTTACAATCCTATATTACTTGTCGACCACGTATACTTGCGTGTGCGTTTGGGAGCAACAACAAGTTATAATTTATTTTAATATGCTTGTGCATTAAGAGAGCCTTAATTCAAATAAATTCAAGTACAAAAATGTTAGAAAAAGAGATAAACAAAATCATAAATGCAAGTATTTTGATATTTTAACTTAGTAAAATAAATTAAAAAGTGAAGAAGATGAGCGAAAACTCTATTGGAAGTCATTGAAACTTATTTAAGCTTGTGTTTGAAAATTCGTGTTTCCGAAACTAAGATTTATTACGAGTTGGGTGTTGTTGGAATAGATTTGATAGATCTCAAGGAGTTTGAAACTCAATTCTAAGACGAATTGGTGGAGATTTGAGGTGGATTGAATTCAAATTTGAGCCAAAGTCGAAGTAAATATATGTATCCCTTATGTAAATTAGTAAATTAGTAAATTAGTTTAAGTTGTTGCATAGATTATCTTTCTTTTTGTGTTCTTATAGGATATGGCATCCTAAGTAGAGGTGGCAAAACTAACCTAACACATTTGATCCGTCCAACGTGCACAATTTTTAATGGCTTTGGGCTAGAATAATTTTGAAAAGGGATTTTTACATACCTATACACTATTGAAAACTTTATTACTCTCCCTACTCAAGTTTCACTTTAATTACCTCCTATATACAAAATTAGTAATTATGTACATTTTTAGGATATAAGGATAATTAATTAATTCCTACAACCACTGTTACGTACAAATCTCCCCCCCCCCCCCACGTTTCTCTCTCAGTATCCCACTCCCCCCACGTTTCTCTCTCCACATCCCCTCCCCCCTCCCTCACGTATCTTGCACAAGAGAGCAGCAATGCCACCATTGACAACCATTAAAAAGCTTTGAAGCTTTGAATTCGAATTTGGGTTTTCAAAAAGCATTATTTGTTTGAATTTGGTGTTGTTGCAAAGAATTGAGATTCTCTCTACTTCTCTCTCTATCTCTCAATCCCTAATTTCAGTAATGTAAAGCAAAGAAAAAGAGAGCAGCTATACCACCATTGACAGCCATTAAAAAGCTTTGAAGCTTTGAATTCGAATTTGAGTTTTTAAAAACCATTAGTTGTATAAAATGTGTTTTTACTATGTATAAATCAGATACAAAATATACAAAAGACATATTGTATAAATTTTATATTTAAGTTGTATGTTATTGCAGTTGTATTTAACTGGGCAGAAATAATATGTGATAGTTGTAGATAAGTTGTACATAAGTTGTATAATATATAATTAGTTATATGAAACTTGTTTTTACTATGTATAAATTAGATACAAAATATACAAAAGACATATTGTATAAAATTTGTATAAAAATTGTGTTTAAGTTGTATGATATTGTAGTTGTATATAACTGGGTATAAATAATTTATGGAAGTTGTAGATAAGTTTTACAAGCCTATGACATAAGCTTTGGGATTTTTTCGGTCTCTTTTAATTTAGATGATTTGGTATTCAAAATTCATCCAATATGAATGGACCCAGGTTCATCTATTTTGGATTTCTGTTTCGTCTAATTCTGTCCAGATCTAATTCTGTAACTGATGATGGTACTTCTCATGCTTTTCCGAAAAATGTCTCACATTCAAATTCATTTGGTTCTCATCAAGACAAGCCAAGTTATACAGATCGCTGGACTAGTGGCATGAGTTCCTCTCTTCATATGGTGGTAATTTTCTCGGTTATAATGTATCTGTTCTGCACCTGAAGGACCTTTGTTTCCATAATTTCTTTATCTCCTTTTCTCCATTATTCTATGGTTTCTTTGACCCAGCGAACCGATTAGTATAGTGCATCAGAAAAATAAGAAAAGAGAAGAAGAAAAAAAAAAGGTAAAGGGTGTAACTAAATCCCTTAATTGAAGGCACTAATAATGGATTGAGAGCCTTTTAAGGTGGAATGTATATATTTTGTAAACAAAACTTGTGTAGGTCGAGTAATTTACTAAACATGGACATTTAGGGTAATAAAGTTTCCAATAGTGTATAGGAATGAAAAAATTCCTTTTGAAAATGGGTTGTTTTGGGCTAGCCCAAGTTAACCGACAAAAAATCATCAGCCTAAACGGACCAATGATGATGTCCAACATTGACCCCTGAAAATGTTCAATGTTAGAGTTCTACCTTGACCCATGTTCTGAAAAATATTTTCTAACTTTCCCATATTTGGTTGATATCCTCAGAAAGAAAATACTCATTTTATAAAAATAAAAGAAAATAATTTTTCTACAACATGAAAAGAAAATATTTTTTTGTTGAAATAAAAAATATCTTTTTCTACAATAGGAAAAAAAATATTCATTTTGTGAAAAAAAATACTTTTTCTTCATCATGAAAAAAATTCATTGTTGAAATAAAAGAAAATATTTTTTCGACAATATGAAAAGAAAGTACCCATTTGTAACGACCCGGCTGGTCGTTTTTGGACTTTACGCCCCGATCCCCCATTAACTGCTTCCCCTAAGTTCATTTCTGCTATTTTGGTTTGCCGGGACATTCGGTGTTGGGATTCGGAGTGTTTTGGGACACTTAGTCCCTAAATGAGAGCTTAAGAGTTGAAAAATGATCCGTAATCAGAACAGTATGAAGACGACCTCGGAATGGAAATCCAATGATTCCGTTAGCTCCGTTAGGTGATTTCAGGGTTGGGAGCGTGTTTGGAATGTATTTTGGAGGCTCGTAGCTCATTTAGGCTTGAAATGCCGAAGTTTGGATTTTTGAAGTTTCCGGTCCGATAGTGAGTTTTTGATCCGAGGGTCGAATTGAAATTTCGGAAGTTGCAGTAGTTCCGTCATGTCATTTGGGAGGTGTGTGCAAAATTTTAGGTCATTCGGACGAGGTTCGGGTAGGTTTTTGATCGAAAGCGTGTTTGGTTGGAATTTGTAGTTTCTTAGGCTTGAATCCTTGATTAATTCGTGTTTCCGGTGTTGTTTTAGGTGGTTTAAGGATTGGTACAAGTTTGAATGATGTTATGGGATATGTCCGTAGGTTTGGTTGAGGTCCCGGGGGCCTCGGGTGTGTTCTAGGTGCTCAACGGAGCACTTTGGAGTTGGAAAATATTGCAGAAAACTGAACTCAGCTGTTGCAGACTTTTCCTCTTCGCGATCGCGGCCTCCCTCTCGCGTTCGCATAGTGTAATCATGGAGGGAGGCCAGTTTCTTCATCGCGTTCGCATAAACTTCACCGCGTTCGCGTACCTATGCCAGTCAGTTCTTCGCGTTCGCGAACCCTTGCACGCGTTCGCGTAGAACAACTTCCAGACCTCAGCATGTTTCCTTAATCGCGATCGCGTTACAGGCCACGCGTTCGCGTAGCTTTAAAAACCCCAGGCCTTCGCGTTCGCATCCTACTCCTCGCGATCGCGAAGAGCATATTCGACATCTTCCATCTTTCTTCTCCGCGAACGCGATCTAATCTCCGCGTTCGCGTTGCATTGAGTGTCTGGACAGTATTTAACATTTCAAAAACGAGGGTTAGCCATTTTTAACAAAACTCAAGCTAGAGAGCTCGGATTTGGGAGAAATTTCGAGGGGTTTTCAAGAGCAACGATTGGGTAACGATTCTCTACTCTCTTATGCTTAATACCCACTAATCTAATCACGATTTCATCTTTAAATTTCGGATTTTGAATGAAAATTGGGTGAAAGTTCATAGACCAAACTATTGGGTTTTGAGGGGGCATTTGACCTCCGATTTGGGAGATTTTTATATGGTTGGACTCGTGAGAGTACGAGGGTTCTGAAAATGTGAAAATTATTCGATTCCGAGATGTTGGCCTGAAGGGCATTTTGGTCATTTTACCTAATTTCACGTCGTAGCTTTGAATTAAATAGCAAAACCAGTTGTTTGCGATGTTATTTATGATATGTAAATGTATTGAATAGATTTGGGCCATTTGGAGTCGGATACTCGTGGCAAAGGCGTGGTTTCTAGTTGATTTTTAGCCGGTTCGAGGTAAGTGGCTTGTCTAACCTTGTGTGGGGGACCTTTTCCCTTAGGATATGATCTTGAATATTTGAATGCCCTGTACGTGAGGTGACGAGCGCGTACTTGAGCTAAATGTTGTAAATCCATTTCTACTTGAAGTATTTAAATTGAACTTTCTTGTTTACTTGTTCATTTTAACTGTAAGTTTGTACCTGTGCTAGCTTAGAGACTCATGTTTAGCTGGCTTACCTGCTTATTTGCTTTAACTGTGCTATTTGTACTCTATGAAGCATGTTACGCTATAATTTACTACTTCGTGTCCTGATTTTTAGCATTGTTCCGAGATTTAGGAATCGTTGTTGTTGTGTGTTTAATTTGGGACTACGGGACGGCTTCCCGGGAGATCCCCTGTACTTGAGATATTCTGGACTGAGGGTGCGGGATACCAAGAGATCCCTGGCACATGTGATTCTATATATATATTGGGATACCAAGAGATCCCCGACTTACTTATTGAGGATACTAAGAGATCCTCGGGATACCGAGAGATCCCTAGTGTTGATGATGAGGATACCAAGAGATCCTCGGGATACCAAGAGATCCCCCGGCTACTATTCCTTGTGAGGGCAGTTTTCCATATATTATTACCTTTGCTTTCTATTACTGTTCTTCCTTATTTACCTGGTTTAGATTCTCGTTGTAGACTTTATTTAAACTATTTCTGTTATCTCATTATTTATTATGTTATCTCAGAAGGGCCCTGACCTTCCTCGTCACTACCCAACCGAGGTTAGGCTTGGCACTTACTGAGTACCGCTGTGGTGTACTCATGCCCTTCCTGCACATGTTTTTCATGTGCAGATCCAGGTACTTCCTCCCAGACGTATCATCCTCGTGGTGGAGAGTCCTAGCTGAGACTTGAGGTATATCTGCTACGTTCGCAGACCAGGAGTCTCTACTCTATTCCGGCTTTAGCAGATAGTTCCTTTTCTTTCCTTTCATGTTGTTTAGACATTCTGGTGTAGAGCAGTTTACTGCATTCTATTAGCCTGTGTTTCCCGTGAGTTTTCGGGTTTTGGGATTTAGTTATAGACTTCCGCATATTTTGAGTTGTATAGGCTGAGTGGCCTTATATATACAGTTGTTACTTCCGTATGTTCAGTTTTAATTTATTATTCCGCAAATGTTAACTCGTCATTCCGCACTGTTAGGCTTACCTAGTTGTAGGAACTAGGTGCCATCACGACATGTTCATGGAGGGTGAACTGGGGTCGTGACACCATTTTATGAAAAAGAATTTTTTTTTTTAATTTTGCTGTTTTTTTGTTATTCTAATTTTTGTTAGTATTATAAGATACAGAACTATCGAATAAAAAATTGAGTAAAGAAATGATTTGGCATGAATTAGCATTTATTCCAAACATAAGTTAATTTTTATATATGCTTGTTTTAAAGGTTGGGAATTTTTCAAAAATTCGGGTCAATTTGGACGGGTTGGAGTACAAACCTATTGTTTAATCTAGGGGTGTACATGGACCGGGTTGGTTCTGTTTTTATCAAAACGAAACCAAACCGACTATATCGGTTTGGATTGGTTCGGTTTTGTCGGGTTTTTCGGGTTTTCGGGTCTTTTTGTTACATGAATATTATTTCAATCTTACTTTGTTAAAATTATAGATAAAGCTTCGATAAGCGAATATATGTTTAGTAAATATGGAAAAAATTGATAAACATATGATCTATTAAAATATTCTAATGGGAGAATTTTCTTAGTAACACATGATAGTTATTTTCTTAGTCGTCTAACAATAATTTTTTGGTAATTTACGCTTTCAAGGTTAATACATGAGAGGATCCCAAATATTTCTATATTTTCTAAAGAAAATTCACTATAAAGTCTTAAAAATATAGATAAAATTTATATATTTATATGTCGGTTTGGTTTGGATTTTTTTTACTCAATACTAAACCAAGTCAAACCAAACCTACTCGGGTTTTTTAATTGGTCTGGTTTGGTTTTTCGATTTGGTGCGATTTTCCGGTTCGGTTTGAACACCCCTAGTTTAGTCCATCTTGACCTAGCCCATTTTAATCCAAGTGAATTTTGGATAAAATTGTGCAATAACCCATTTAATGATGCAACCCATCTTGATCAGCCCAAATATAACTTCATTTGCCACCCCTTATCCTAACTATTGTTAAGTTCTTGTTTTTGGTAACTAAATCTAAATCATTAATACTCCTCCGGTCCAAAATAAGTGATTTTTTGGATGTTTTCACACAGATTAAGAAATTCGCCTTTTAGCATTAATTAGCAATAGAATTGACCATATTAACCTTTACTATCTCACATAAACACTCCTAACACATATTCCAACACTATTTACTCCAAGGACAATGTAGGAAAAAAATAATTAATTCATTCTTGAAATCTGAAAAAATCACTTATTTTGGACCACAAGAAAAAGGCCAAAAAATCACTTATTTTGGACCGAAGAGAGTATCAAATATGACATATAACGTACATTAAGTGAGAACTTGGAAAAATAAAGAAAAGGGAAACTGAGGAGGAGCCGAATCCGATAGGTCGTATCACCTGGAAATAAAATATGACATAGGTTTTTACGTCAAAAGGCATGGCAAAAGAGCAAGTTTGAATCGCCAATCATCAGCGAGAAAGAACCGATACAATGATATATACAGTCCACCATATTTAACCTTGAGCTTGTAATACGTCTTTCTACACTTCTTTGCAAATTAACCTTATCCGTAATAATTGTGGAAATAGTCTAAACAAACCTTTAAGCAATCAAAGTACTGGGGGACCATATATTGCTGCACCAAATCAAAGCCAAAAGAAAATGAAAGGTGAAGAGATATTGCCTAAAGCCAATCTACATTTTCGGCCAGTAGGACATAAGTCAGTCCGTATTCCAAAGGTGAAGACTTACAATTTTTTTATTGAGAAAGATCACAGGCTACGCATATTGGTCAATAGAAAGGCCTAAATACATTACAACTCTTGTGCATTTTTGCTCAAAAGGCCAGAGGAGAGTCCACTCCCTAGATTTTTCAGGGAATAAGCCTTCTCGTTCCATTCTTCAGTTGTCAACAAAATAAAAGACACAGTCCTTTATCATACCATCAAAGAGAAGGGAAAAACAAACAAGAGGAGGTATAAACTATAGGATGTAATTCCACGAGATATTAAAATGTTTTGATTTTCAATATTTGTATTTATTACGATGCAAAAGTGAAAATCTACTTATAGCAATTCTAACATTCTTTGGAAACACCTCATGGTCAGAAATGTTATGTACATCTTTAAGAACAATTTTGTCTTTTGATACTTTAATCTCTGAATACTAGTATATGTATTTTTTTTTAAAATTATATCTCATATGATTTTTAATACAAGTATTATTTAATCACACATTGCGATAGTCGGCATAAATTATTATTTTTCTCATATGACCAACCAAACACTACACTACTTATGTAATGATTATTTTTGTTAATTTTTCAATCAAACAATGTATTATTTTATCTTGAAATTAATTTACTTAATTCTAATTCTTTAATGCATGGTAGATTTCTTTTTGGAAATCCATTTACAACCAATAGCCATGGGTCTTTTTATTTTACAAGTATCCTATCTATTTCCAAGTGGCTTGCTGCATAAAGCCTTGTGGCCAAATGCTCTTAGATAATTGGTACATGGTAAGAGTTTTTACATGTGGCACTGATTTAAAGCCAAGTGTTGAATGGCTTTGACAAGTGGCTATGCAAATCTACCATGTGTCTTCATGCATGGAAGACTAGGTACACTTGTCAAATGGACTAATATACTTGGACAAGTGTTAAAAGACTCTCCACACTTGTCATACATACAACCTCCCTAATTGCCTATAAATAAGATGATCATTAGCCATCATATTCACTCAATAACCAAGAATTAATCTTGATAATCATTATTTTCTTCCTACAACATTTTAATTTCTGTAACAACTACAGAAAAAACCTTCATCTTCTCTTCTTTCTAGGCAACTGTTTTGTGCAAATTCTAAACTTCCAGCCACGAGTGCACGTGTTTGGAGGTGCTGTGGAACCTTGGGAAACGGCCGGTCTTAATGATTTTCACCTAGTCGGGCCGAAGTCGCTTTCGAGGCAGTGGCTTGCCACGAGACAGTATTTTTGATAAATTATTCTTCTTTCCTTCTTGTTCTTAGTCAATATTATCTACTCATTTTTCTTAAAATCTGAAAACGATTTCATATATAATATTGAATAACCACCACTTTGAACAAAATACTTCTTGATCTATCAAAGCTTGAGCCTTTAGATGGACACAATTATAAGCGTTGGTCCCAGAAACTTTTAATTTTTTTTGAACAATTAGAAGTTGATTATGTTTTGATTAACGATCCTCCTGTTGATATTATTGCTGATAATTCTAATTCTGCTAATATTGTTGTTGCTGATGATGCTGCTAAGAAGAAATTTGCAAAGGATAATAAAATAGTGAGATGGCATCTGTTTAATTATATGACTAACCCTCTCTTTGATTTGTTTATAAATTATAAATCTGCTAAAGTCATATGGGACAGTTTGGAGAAGAAATATGGTGCTGATGACGCGGGAAAAAAGAAGTATGTCGTTGGAAAGGGGATCATGTTTCAGATGGTTGATGATAAGCCAATCATGGAACAGGTTCACGAGTATGAGAACTTGACTGCTGATGTTTTGAACGAGGGCATGGAGATGTGTGAGGTTCTTCAGGCTAATGTTCTGCTTGAAAAGTTTCCACCTTCCTGGAGTGATTACAGGAATCAACTGAAGCACAAGAAAAAAAACTTAACTCTTCAAGAACTGATCAGTCACATGAGAATTGAGGAAGCAAATCGTCTCAAATATGAGGAGTCTGAACGGCTTAAGGATAAGATGAAATCTCTCTCTCTCTCTCTCTCTCTCTCTCTCTCTCTCTCTCTCTCTCTCTCTCTCTCTCTCTCTCTCTCTCTCTTAATTCTTCAAAATCTAAACTTGTTGAATCTTCCAGTACTTTTGTGAAAGTGTCACGACCCGGACTTTTCACCCTCGGGAGTCGTGATGGCGCCTACTCGTGAAAGCTAGGCAAGTCGAGTATTATAGATCTTAACACCCTTTTCTTAACCTTTTAACTATTTTAAATCAACATACGATCAACAGCGGAATAATAATAATAATAAAAGAAATGCGGAAGACGAAATCTGATAACTTAGCCAAATACTAGTACGAAAAATACAAAATACATCTCTACCCAGAACTAGTATCACAATATCACGGACCATCTACGATTACTACAAACAGTTGTCTGGAAAGAAAGATACAATCTGTCTATGAAGTAAATGAAAACAGAATATAAAAGATAGAAGGAGACGCCAGGGCCTGCGGACGTCTGCAGGACTACCTCGAGTCTCTGCGGGACTGAAGGCAGCAACCTCGCTATGGTCCAAAAGCTCCGGTACCAAGATCTGCACACAGTGCAGAGTGTAGTATCAGCACAACCGCCCCCATGTGCTGGTATGTGTCGAGCCTAACCTCAGCGAAGTAGTGACGAGGCTAGTACAAAACTACCAAATAATCCTGTGCAGTTCAAGCATATACGGCAAGTAATAATAACAGGAACTAACAGTTAAAGACGGGAAGAGGAACATGCTGTGGGGAATATCAAGTACCAATAGAATCTCAGGAGAAAAGCATAAAGAACATCTTAAATTTCACATCAGCCAGAATACAGAAACAATAACGAATCAATGTCCACTTATTCTTTATTGTTGCGGCGCGCAACCCGATCCAAATCATATTTCACTGTTGCGCGTGCAACCCGATCCAAATCATATATCACAGTTGCGGCGTGCAACCCCATCCAAATCATATATCACTGTTGCGGCGTGCAACCCGATCCAAATCATATATCACTATTGCGGCGTGCAACCTGATCCAAATCATATATCACTATTGCGGCATGCAACCCGATCCAAATCATATATCACTGTTGCGGCGTGAAACCCGATCCAAATCATATATCACTGTTGCGGCGTGCAATCCGATCCTATATATTATTGTTGCGGCTTGAAACCCATTCCAAATATACAAATCAACACTAATCACATAATAATCCCGGCAAGAAAACAATAAGGGAACGACAATATCCCGGCAAGGGAATCAACAACTAGAATAAACACATCCCGGAAAGGGTACTAAAAGTAAAAATTAACTATGTCCCGGCAAGGGGATCAGCTATAACCAAACTTGTACCAACAATTAACTTCACAAATGAAATCTCAACTGGAGCCAATGCTCAACGGTACACAAATACTACGAAGATAATCATAATTCTTGTGCCACGGTAGCTAACCATCAAGTTAGGCATGAACATTATATAGTAAAATCACAACAAATCCGAATATAAGACTCACGGGCATGCTTGACACCAATGTATAGATACTCGTCACCTCACCTATACGTCGTACTCGACACCAACACATAGCAAATAAGACACAACACCTATTCCCTCAAGCTAAGGTTAGGCCAAACACTTACCTCAATGCCACGAACACAATCAAGCCTCAACTACCGCTTTACCCCTCGATTCCACCACCAATTTGCTTGTATCTAGCCACAATTTACTTAACGATATCAATGAATGCAAAATGAATCAGTTCTAATGCATGAAAATAGGTTTTCTAATGATTTTCCCAAAAAAGTCAAAAATCGACCCCGGGCCCACATGGTCAAAACCCGAGGTTCGAACCAAAACCCGGTTACCCATTCACCCACGAACTCAAATATATAGTTTGTTTTGAAATCGAACCTCAAATCGAGGTCCAAATTCCCAAAATTTGAAAATCCTAAATTCTACTCCAAAACACCCAATTTCCCCATGAAAACCCTTGATTTTGAATTGAAATCATGTAAAAGATGGATTAGATTGAAAGAAATGAGTTAGAAATGACTTACTAATGATTTGGAAGAGTGAGTGCCTTTGAAAAATAGCCCAAGAGGTTTTTAGGGTTTAAAAGTTGGAAAAATGAAGAGAAATCCGTCTAAGTTATGATTTACACAAGTGCAGATGTCGCAATTGCGACCAGGGGTTCGCAATTGCGAACCCTTTGGAAAATCTGCTATCTTCGCAAATGCGAAGAAACTGTCGCATTTGCGACACCTAGGAAATCCTGTCACCTTCGCAATTGCGAAGGAAACATCGCATTTGCGATGGGGTGGGCTTCGCAATTCCCAACCCAGTGTTCGCATTTGCGAAAAGGTCCTGCCCAGGCGTGGTTCGCATTTGCGACACTGGGGTCGCATTTACCAAGCCTGTCCACTTCGCAATTGCGAAGCCTGATCTCGCAATTGCGAGATCAGAGGCCTGGGCAAAAATACCAGATACCAGCAATTGCTCCTAAGTCCAATTTCACTCCGTGGCCTATCCAAAACTCGCCCGAGCCCTCGGGGCTCCAAACCAAACATGCACACTAACCTAAAAACATCATACGGACTTGCTCACGCGATCAAATCGCAAAAATAATCAAAGAAAAATCTCAAGAACTCTTAAGTTTCAAATTTCACAACCGAGGGTCCGATTCACGTCATATGAAGTCCGTTTCTTACCAAATTTTACATGCACAACTTAAATACCATATAGACCTGTACCGGGCTCTGGAACCAAAATACGGGCCCGATACCATCAAATTCAAACACATTTAAATTTCCAAAAATTCTTAGAATTTCAGTTAAACAATTTTCTTCAAAAATTTATTTCTCGGGCTTGGGACCTCAGAATTCAATTCCGGACATACGCCAAAGTCCCATATTTTTTTACGGACCCTCAGGAACCATCAAATCACGGGTCCGGATCCGTTTACCCAAAATATTGACCGAAGTCAACTTAAATTCAATTTTAAAGGCAAAATTAGCATTTTAATCAAATTTTTACATAAAAGCATTTCGGATATACGCTCGAACTGCCACACAAATCGAGGTGAGGTAAAAGGATGTTTCTAAGACCTCAGAACACAGAATTGACTTATAAATCAAGTGATGACCTTTTGAGTCATCACAGAAAGACAGGTTTAAAGGAAAACGGAAGAAAGGACAAGTGAAGAAGCAGAATTACTTCAATAAGCCAGAGGGCCATATTCGAAAGTCGAAAGGACCTTGCTATGTCTGCGGCAAAATTGATCACAAGGCTTTTCAGTGCAACCAGAGACAAGGACAAAACTCAAAGAATGGAGGAAAAGCTCAAGTCCAAGCTAACCTTACTGAGGGTGGTGATGTCATTGCTGTTGTGGTTGTTGAGGCGAACATGGTGGCTAACAAAACTGACTGGATACTAGACACAGGCGCTTCAAGGCACATTTGCGCCAACAAGTAGCTGTTTCACGACTTTGAGGAATCTGCTGATGGCGAGTGTGTCTACATGGGTAACTCCACTACAGATGAAGTTATGGGTAAAGGAAAAATTCTCCTTAAATTAACTTCTGAAAAAACCTTAGCCTTGAACAATGTTTTGTATGTACCCTCCCTTCGTAAAAATTTAGTTTCTGGTGCGCTTCTCAACAAAGCAGGTCTTAAACTTATTTTTGAATCTGAAAAAGTTGTTATTTCTCGTGGGGAGACTTTGTTGGGAAGGTTTACCGTAGTGGGGGTTTATTTGTACTAAACATTGCTAAAGAGATTACTAATAATGCTAGTACTTTCAATTCTGCTTATATTGCTGAGTCTATTGATTTGTGGCATGGTAGACTAGGTCATGTTAATATTGCTTCTATTAAAAGACTTAGAAAAGTGGAATTAATTCCTGCAGTTAATGTTGATAATTTTTCTAAGTGTCCTATTTGTGTAGAAGCAAAACATACCAAAAAAGCCTTTTAAGAATGTAACTAGTAGAAAAATAGAATTGCTTGAACTAGTACATTCAGACTTAGCAGATTTCAAGAACATTGTTAGTAAGGGTGAAAAGAAATACTACATCACCTTTGTTGATGACTTTTCTAGATACACTAAGGTATATCTTCTTAAGTCAAAAGATGAGGCTGAAAGCATATTTTTGAAATACAAGGCAGAAGTAGAGAATCAATTAGATAGAAAAATCAAGAGGCTTAGGTCTGACAGGAGTGGTGAATATAGTACTAATACTCTAGAAGCCTTTTGTGAGAAAAATGGTATTATACATGAGGTTAGTGCTCCCTACACTCCCCAACAAAATGGTGTAGCCGAACGAAAAAATAGAACCCTTAAGGAAATGGTGAATTCTATGCTTTTGAGTTCAGGTTTATCTGATAATATATGGGGGAAGCTGTTTTATCTGCATTCTATGTTCTTAATAAAGTCCCTCATAAGAAGTTAGATAAAACCCCATATGAGTTATGGAAAGGGTTTGCCACTAACTTAAAAATTCTGAAAGTGTGGGGGTGTTTGGCTAAGGTTGGTCTACCTGACTTTAAACAAGTAATTGTTGGATCCAAGACTTTTGATGTTATTTTCATTGGTTATGCTCAAAATAGTGTTGCATATAGATTTATGTCTTTGAATGATAGTTCTATTTGTGAATCTAGGAATGTAGAATTTTTTGAGCAAGTTTTTCCATTGAAAAATAATGTGCCTAGTGATGTGCCTAATAATGCGTCTATATCTATGTCTGTTAAATTCTCATATTGTGCCTTCTTCTACTGTTACTGCTAATGAGCATGAAAATAAACTTAGAAGAAGTAAGAGGTGTAGAATTGAAGCTAGCTTTGGTCCTGACTTTATTACTACTTTCTTGACTGAAAATACTGATCTTGATATTTTGAGTGATGAATTAGTGTCAATCTATTTAATAGAAGAAGACCCTAAGACATACAGTGAAGAAATGAGGTCAATAGATGCTAGGTTTTGGAAAGAGGCCATCAAAAGTGAATTAGACTCTATAATTTCTAATCACACTTGGGACTTGTCTGATTTGCCTAAAGGTTGTAAATCCATAAGTAGCAAGTGGATATTTAAGAAGAAATTGAGACTTGATGGTACAATTGAGAAATATAAGGCCAGACTTGTTATTAGGGGTTCTAACCAAAAGAAAGACATTGATTACTTTGATACATATTCTCCTGTGACTAAGATAGCGACTATTAGAACTCTTGTTGCTTTAGCCGCTATTCATAATTTAGTGATACATCAAATGAATGTTAAAACGACTTTCCTAAATGGTGATTTAAAGGAAGAGATCTATATGTCTCAACCTGAGGGATTTGTGATCCAAGGACAGGAGAATAAAGTATGCAAATTGAGAAAGTCTTTGTATGGTCTAAAGGAGGCACCTACGCAATGGTACGAAAAGTTTAATAGCACATTAGTGAGTAATGATTTTGTTGTTAATGCATCTGATACTTTTGTTTATTCCAAGATGATAGGATCAAATTGTGTTATTATATGTTTGTATGTAGATGACATGTTAATCTTTGGCCCTAATGTGAATGTCGTTAATGAGAATAAGAATTTTTTGTCTTCTAAATTTGAAATGAAAGATCTTGAAGAAGCAGATGTGATTTTAGGGGTTAAAATCAAAAGAACTTCTAATGGTTTTTCACTGTCTCGGTCTCATTATATTGAGAAAATATTGAAAAGGTTTAATTGTTTTGATATAGCAGTTGTGAGAACTCCTTATGATCCTAGCATACACTTGAAAAGGAATAAGGAATCTAGTATTTCTCAAATTGAGTATGCTAAGATAATTGGTAGTGTAATATTTCTCATGAATTATACACAACCTGATATTGCTTATGTTGTTAGTAGATTGAGTAGATATACTCCCAACCCTAGTAGTGAACATTGGAATGCTCTTCATCGTTTTTCTAAGGTATTTGAGAGGTACTATGGATTGGTGTTTGCATTTTAATAAATTTCCTGCTGTTTTAGAAGGATTTTGTGATGTAAATTGGGTTACTGACAATGATGAAGTTAGCTCCACTAGTGGCTATGTATTTACTTTGGGTGCAAGTGCTATTTCATGGAAGTCTTCAAAACAGACTTGTATAGCACGATCTACTATGGAGTCTGAATTCATTGCTCTTGAGTTGGCAGGGCAAGAAGCCGAGTGGTTGAGAAACTTATTGGCAGAACGTGCCTTTGTGGGGAAGACAAGATTCACCAGTTTCTCTACATTGTGACTCACAGGCGGCAATTGGAATTGCCAAAAATAGTGTGTACAATGGGAAAAAAAAGACATGTCCGCATTAGGCATGGCGCGGTAAAACAGTTGTTGAAACATGGTGTTATTTCCTTGGAATATGTAAGATCCGAAAGAAATTTGGCGGATCCTTTAACCAAGGGTTTGGCAAGGAGAGTTATCCTTGAGACGTCGAGATGGATGGGGCTAAAGCCTATAGATTGAGGAAATATGGTGGATACTCGTTTGTGGTCAAACGAAGCCATATGAGACCTCAATATGCACTACATTTCCTATCCCTATGGCGTGTGGTAGTGCTTTATAAGGTTGAGCTTATTTTGCTCTTAATGATTCCATAGCCTTAAGGTAGTCTATGTGTAGATAGACTTGATGGAATCACCTACGTGAGTGTAAAGGTGCGGTCCCCTTTTATGAAAGACTTGGGATGTCTTTCTAGAGCACTCATGAGACCCAAGGTATGTGCATGACCAAAAAAGCACTTTGTTAGTATCGCAGAGTTTGCATAAAATTAAGGATATAGTATGTGTTGTGGGGGTCTCAATTAATGTCCATTCAGTTCAAGAGTACTTCACTTTGTGGATGTTAGTTATTGCCTCATTTCACTACGTATCAATTCAAATCGAAAGATATTGACACTTAAGTACATGTTCCTTCTTTTGCCCAGAATTGTTCTATTTATGTCTTTGCATTAGTGGGGGATTGTTGGCATTATTTATAATGCAAAGTCAAAGATTCGTTTTGAAAATTCATTTACAACCAATAGCCATGGGTCTTTTTATGTTACAAGTATCCTATCTATTTCCAAGTGGCTTGCTGCATAAAGCCTTGTGGCCAAATGCTCTTAGATAGTTGGTACATGACAAGAGTTTTTACATGTGGCATTGATTTAAAGCCAAGTGTTGAATGGCTTTGATAAGAGGCTATGCAAATCTACCATGTGTCTTCATGCATGGAAGACTAGGTACACTTGTCAAATGGACTAATATACTTGGACAAGTGTCTCCACACTTGTCATACATGCAACCTCCCTAATTGCCTATAAATAAGATGATCATTAGCCATCATATTCACTCAATTCTTAACCAAGAATTCATCTTGATAATCATTACTTTCTTCCTACAACATTTTAATTTCTGTAACAACTACAGAAAAAACCTTCATCTTCTCTTCTTTCTGGGCAATTGTTTTGTGCAAATTCTAAACTTCCAACCACGAGTGCACGTGTTTGGAGGTGCTGTAGAACCTTGGGGAGCGACCGGTCTTAACGATTTGCACCTAGTCGGGCCGAAATCACTTTCAAGGCAGTGACTTGCCATGACACAGTATTTTTGATAAGTTGTTCTTTTTTCCTTCTTGTTCTTAGTCAATATTATCTACTCATTTTTCTTATTATATATATATATAGAGAGGGGGGGGGGGGGTCATGTATAATAATTATATATAATCGTATACATAATCAATATTTAATCTATATCCAACTCGAAAAAAATAAAGAAAAAGTACCCAAATTGTCAATCTATAAACAATTTTAACCAAACTAGCCAAAACAAAATTTCTACCAAAAATGGGCCAAATGTCATTGTAATACAAAAAGTTTTCAACTAATGTAAGTTTTTCTTCACTCTTTTTTTATTTTATATTTAACTCTAGTAGATTACGACTTATAAGTTATTTTAATATGCTTGTGCATGAAGAGAGACTTAATACAAGTACAAAAATGTTACAAAAAAAGATAAAAGAAAATCATAAATGCAAGTATTTTGATATTTCAACTTAGTAAAATAATTTAAAAAGTG
Source organism: Nicotiana attenuata (assembly GCF_001879085.1). NCBI lineage: Eukaryota > Viridiplantae > Streptophyta > Magnoliopsida > Solanales > Solanaceae > Nicotiana > Nicotiana attenuata. The sequence continues at coordinate 331,645 of NW_017670916.1, read as the reverse complement.
AAGTAGATGAGCTAAAACTCTATTGGAAGTCATTGAAGCTTACTTAAGCTTGTGTTTGAAAATTCGAATTTCCGAAACTAAAATTTATTATGATTTGGGTGTTGTTGGAATAGATTGGATACATCTGAAGGAGTTTGAAACTCAATTCTGGACGAATTGGTAGAGATTTGAGGTGGGTTGAATTCAAATTTGAGCCAAATTCGAAGTAAAAAACGAACATAGAAGAATATGAGATGTGTTGTGTATCACATATGTATCATATATGTATCCCCTATGTATCTCTTATATATCCATGTATACATCTATTTGAGATACATGCCAGATAAATGTGTCGCAGAAGAACTTTCTAAACTTGAATTTAACTACGATTTTTATACCAAACTAATTCAAATCACATCCAATCTTCCTCAAATTTTATATTTTGTCGCATCTATTTGTTTTCAACGAATTTCAACCATACCCATCGGAAAAAAAAACCTCTTTTGTGCCTAATTTTTTCTCAATATTATAATATCATTGGCAACGAATTTTGACTCCAAACCAGTCCAATTCAGCTTTAATCTTCCTCAAATTTTGTATATTGCCTCATCTATATGTTTTCAACGAATTCTAATAATACCCGTTGGCATTGCGTAGGTTTTTTTAATGTTGTAGATCATTAGTAAATGTTTTGGCTATTTTTAGTAGCAGGACTAAAATGGCTAATTGTTACTCCTTTCGTTTTAATTTATGTGAATTTATTTGACTGGGCACAGAGTTTAAGAAAAAAATAAAGATTTTCCAAAATTTGTGGTCCTAAATAAGTCAGAATATTTATATGACTATAATTCTTTTGAAACCTATGGTTGTAAACATGCCAGAGTATTTGTGTGGTTAAAAAAAAATTCTCATTAAGGATAGAATTGAAAATTTAAGCTAAATTAATTCTAAATTTAGAAATGAATCATTCTTTTGTGAACGGACAAAAAAGAAAATAGATTCATATAAACTGAAACGAAGGGAGTAGTATACAGTGTCTTTTTGAGGTTCATCTATGTAGTTTTCCCAAAAAAGAAACAGTGCATCCCCAAACGGAGGGGACCCAACATACACGCTGAACGGCTAACATGCTGTATGGACTCCATAATACCAATGAAAATAAAAGCCTCAATCACAGTGACTAGCGACTCAAAGATTGTTTAGTGTATATTTTTGACATAAAGATAGAAAATGCTGTTTCCAGCTTTTGCGCCGCTTTCAAATCAGGCAGCCAACCACAGCAGAAATGACGGGAAGGGAAGATAGAGAGAGAAACAATTCTTCAAGCACTAACTTGCACTCTTTTTTTAGGTGTTTTGTTTGTCATTATTCCACTAGCAATAATTTCTTGAATTTTGTTTTGCCATTGGGACATGACGTAGAAACGTGCCCTTTAACAGGGAACATAACGTATCCAATTGTGGGGCGTAACAACTCAAAAACTAGCTATCTCTGCACCATTTACTTACTACTGTACTAAGTACTCCTCTTTTTTGACGCAACATTTCTAACATGGACTTAAAAGCAACCAAATATTTGAATATATGAGACATGATTGCCCATAGCTCCAAAGACTTACCAAATTAGTGGTACCGGTAAAAGTCTTCCATATTATGTGAATCAATATATGAATACGATTCCCATTGTCTCATTTCCAGAAAAAAAATGAAATAACTACAGACATTATAGAAATTAATAGGCCAAAAGGTAGTCAAATGCATAATTCTAAAATCCAATCACGGCAATATTCATACATTAGCAACGATATCTCTTTCTTCCAAGCAAACAGGTTTCCAATATAAAAAAGCATTGATTCTCCCTAGGAGGGGTACATATATTCCTCTATAAACAGCAACTTTTCTTTTTCTGTGAACATCATGTTACTACTTTTTCTTATCCTTTTCCAGTAGGGTTGGGTGTGCGGTTTGGAGGGGGTTGGGTGGCATGGGGGATGGAGGAGCAGCAACAACAACCACCCAGTGGAATCCCACAAGTGGGTCTAGGGAGGTTAGTGTATAGGCATAATTTACCTCCACTCCGAGAGTCGGAGTATTAGATCTTTAGCAAATAAAAATTGACTTGACAGACCTAAAACCTATATCCTGAATAATATCATGACATAATAATCATACAGTAAAAGATAATTTGCAAAAATCCCAACTTTTTTTACTGAAAAGGAGTCATACTTGATCAAGATATTCTTACAATCAGGGAACCTCAAATCCCATATGGCATCATCTTACCTGAAACTGCCTTCGCATTTCCTTCTACAAAACCTAATATACCTTCCAATTTCAACTAGAATCCAGCTTCATCTGCACTTCAAAGCTTAAACAAGCAAAATATGTACAGGAACAATTGAAGCCGGTCAAAAATAGAGTGTGAGAAATTTGTCGAGTCTCGTGATCATCTTTGCTAGCATTTCCTTAAAGTTGTCAAGCATTTGCCGATTGAGATGGCAACCTAGGATGGTTATGTTCTCCCTCGTAAGTGACAATAAGCATTGAAGGCTCTTCCAAACATCTCTCGACATGTTTCCGTGCAGGACAGCCTCTCATGCTGCTACACTTATAGTATCCCCTGCACAACCCAAGCAAAGCTTTAGACATTAGTTACTTTCCGAAATCAACCCGAGTCTGTGTTTTGCTTGAATCATAGCAATTGCACAACTGGAGCAGCAATGACTGAACCACAAATCCCAGAAGCAAGTTGACATTCTCCAGTTTAGAAACATTTTGATCAACAATATCGACAAATCAACCATTCCCTTTCAGATGACAAGGATGGTAAGGAAGCCAATAAGTTAATCCCAATGAATCGTCCAAAGTATAAGAAATTTCATGGTGTCGCTATCTCCACCACATAAATAAGATAAACCATGACACAAAAAAAAAAAGCAAAACAAAGTGGGAAAGATGAACCGGTAATAATGACACATCAACTTAGCCAAAGGCGGATCCAGGATTTAAGTTCTATGGATTCAATCTTTAAGGTTCTTAGTATTGAACCTTTTGTAATTTCAAAGTTATGGGCTCATATCTATAATTTCTTACAACTTTAGTGGATTTTTACATATAAATTTATACTCCGCATCAGAAGTAGTGGGTTCAGATGAACCCGGTATTTATATATTGCATCCGCTTCTGAATTTAGCAGGAAAAAATAACACGGTAGTAAATACACAAAGTCCAATCATTTGGGATAAATGTAATAGAAATATACTGAAAGCACACTATTATAAGGTTGCTTTGCGAAAGAGATGATAAGGTAATTTTGTGACAGAAAACAGAAGCAGAGACAGACATTATACGCAATAACTCCGGTAATATATAGATGCAATCATGGAAAATCCTCATGCAATTAGAGTGATACTAATAGCTCAAGTTTGCAGACAGTACTGCTAATTTAGCTGTGCATCTTACAGGAAAAAATCCAGAGTAATACCTAGGGTGCGGAGAACCTTTGATCGGCTTCTGTCCATACTTTCTCCAAGAATACTCATCGGGAGGAATATCGGCTAGCTTGTTACTTATAGCAGGAACCTTGACTGATCTTTTTACCCTGTGTTTCCTGTTAAAAGATAACCCGTATGCTTGTAACTACATCTAAGACATAAAAAGATGCAAAGGGGGAAATATATGATGCCTAAAATTACATACCTCTTCTTTGAACAGTGACATCTACTACTGCTTCCACATTTCACACTTCCCTCCTCTCCCTTTCCAGAGCACCTTCTCTTCTGTTGAAATGAGCTCTGATCCGCAGAGCGAGAAGCCCCAATTAAATGGAAGGCATTACCATCCAAATTAGCAACACTACCGTCAATACTCAATGAGGAGATAAAAGACCTAGTGGATGACATGGTCGGAGTACACGTTGAGCTATCGAAATTTAGACTAATCCCACTATTGCTACGCCGGTACATCATATCTGCCTGTTGTTTCAATTGCTGCTGCTGAAGTTGATACTTCAACCTCTGTTGCTGCTGCTGTTGTTGAGCAAAATGAAAGCTTGACGAAGGTGTTTGTTGGGCTAAATGAAGAGGGCTTTTACTATGTGAGCTTAATTCCAGTGAAGGGTATCCTAAAGTAAGAGTGCTTTTCACATTAGAACCAATTTCTTGAACAGGAGTTTCAGGAGATTTGACAGGCAGCAACTGAAGGGCTTTAGGCTGATCATCAATTTTGTAACTTGGGTTTTCTAAAAGGAGGTTTTGAGGAAAAGGGGTCAGAATTTTCTTGGCTTTTCTTACTCTTGCATGACCCAAATTGGAATTTAGAAGAGTAACCACTTTGTTAAACTTGTGAACAGCCTCTCCAGTTTCTCTAACTAAATTTCCATACTGTTTCTGATCATGTTGTTGAGTTAACAGACTAACAACTCTATGACAACTCTCAACTGCTACCCTGTTAGCTTCCTCAATCTCCTCCATTTCACCAAGTAAAACAAAAGGTATAAAAGAAAAAAGGAGCCCTAATTCCTAAAATATAAGAGATTCCAACCAAAAGAACTAAACATCCTTGAAATAATTAAGCTCAAGAAAGGTATAATCTTACCATTATAGCAAGTGGAAAGTCAGATTAAACTATTAATGAGCTAAAAAATAACCAGAAAAATAAGACAGAGACTGAAGGTAATCAGCATCCAACACAGGCAACAGAGCTACTATAACATTGAGCAAGAAAGAAAATAAAGAACAGACCTTTACTTATGGGATTGTGGTGTCAACTGTCAAACCCTAGATTCTCCATAGGGCTGTGTTGATGGAGAGAGAGAGAGAGAGAGAGAGAGAGAGGAGAGTTTGGGAGGTGTGAAAGAGAAGACTTTGGTTAGCTAGAGAAATTTTACATGCCCAAAAAAATACAAAAGCTGCAATCTTTAATACTTATTTGTTGAAGAAAGAGAGATTAGAGAGAGAAACAGACAATGAGTAGTGAAGAAATCAACATTTCTTCAACCCTCTGACAAAGAAAGTGATTTACTAGGACTACTAATTATTTTGGGGGTAACATATTACTAGTGTTTGTTTATTCTGAATGAAAAAGTAAAGAAATGAGGACTAGTCTTTGTTTAGTTGAGAGTGAAACTGCCGTCACAAATTTCAAAAGGTTGGGTCCCAATATTGGACCTTACCTTTGTTATTCCACACATCTTTTTTCAATAAGTATATGTCCGCATTGCTTTTCACTACTTCCAACGTGGCCTCGCATCTTGTCCTTTTCCCTACAAACACCATCTTATTGACTTATTTCCATCCTTTTTAATCTTATTAATAATTATTCCCTTCGTACGTTTTTCTTGCTTATTCTTTTCTATCTATATTCATGTTGCTTTATTCAAATTAGCTAATTTTATACCAAACATTTACATAAGACAACACTGCTCCATGCTTAAGTCGTTTTAATTTCAGTTGTTCTAGTCTTGTAGAGGTTCAAAATTTTAAAAATAAATAAATAGAAGGATTTTTGAATTCAAACGGAAAAAAATACTTGATAATTTCTTCTCATCCATTCAAGTCTTGTTGGTGGAAGGTAACAGATATTCCGTTGAATTAGTTGAAATGCATGTAAGTTGGCTCGAACACCACGATTATTATGAAACAAAAGACATGAAATAGTACATTACAAAATAACTACGAGCTAAAGGGATAAACAAGGTGTTTAAGCAAGGGTACAACTTATTTAGTTGTCAATTAGGCAAAGGCTGCTGTTATAAAGTGCATATCATTTTCATTGATGCTAACAATATTGTTAATTTGGAGTAACAAGCATATAAAATAAGCCCATAATGTTGTCCAATTGTCATAACTAAACCAAATTACATTGAACTTTTACACATCTAGAAATTATCCAAAAGGACATGAACACAACAGATACCAACCAAATTTCATGTCCAATTGTCATTTATCTTGTCTTATTTATCATGTGAATATTGAAACTAAACACCGGTTTTGTACTTATCTCGTACTCATGCATGTCCGTTAAAGGTTTAAGGTTTGAGACGCGTTGATCATTCATGATTTTTTTTCTTTATATTTTAATCAATTAATGTTAGTATAAAAGTAAGTTAATAGTTATGAGATCACAATTCGAATTTTATTAATGAATAAAAAAATAGTGGATAGTACTACTCTAGCCGATGGATATTCTCCCTTCTCTTTCGTAAGTCTAACTTGTACATCAAAATTAAAAATTGACTATGTAAAATTCTAATGTACTGTAACATAAATATTAGTCTCGTTGCAAAAGAGTGTTAAGTGGTTCATCGTAAAAAAAAGTATTTTATGATTTTACCAATATTTCTAATACTAGTCTTACGGTACGCGCTTTGCGCGTGTACCTATATCAATAAATATATAATTTTTAAAAATTATGTATATATTATTCAATAATGTGTTTAGTTATTGAAAAAATATCAAAGAAAAAAAATGTAAGTTTCTAAATATAATGAANNGTATATATATTCAATTAATGTAGTTAGTTATAGTAAAAAATAATNTTTTGTAAAAAAAATGTTAAAGTTTACTAAATATAATGTAAATGTTTAATCTCACTAAGCGTANNAATCCTATCCATATATCTTATATGTATTATATGATTTATGANATAATATATATGTTAATGAAAATTATTGTATCTTTATACCAAATACTATAAACAAATAACAAAAAAAAAAATACTTTACAATAGTTATTCAAAGATAATAAAATAAATTGAAGAATTTGAATCTTTGGGTCTTTTAGAAATTTGTGAGTGTAGAGATAGAACTATAGCTCCTGGAAACCTATAGATAAATAACAATATAAAGTATGAAATAGCTAATATTGAATTATAAAAAATGATGTAATACGATATGAAAAATATAGGGAGCTATCATTTATTAAAATAAATATAAAAAGAAAGAAAAATGGTAAGGGCAATTTTTGTGAATTTTTTTTGTCTGATGTTATATCCTTATTGCTTCAAATTAATATTTTAGCAATTTAACTTTTAATACTATATTATAATAAATTTTTCTCTATTTTCTTATTTCTTTCACGGCAATTGCTCTTATTGTGTAAAATAATTTGTGTACCTTAAGAGTTTTATCAACTTGACAAATAAGTTTACTTACATAATAATTTTAAAACAAAATTGAATTGACTTTTTTGCTGCTTTATTAATTCAAAGACTTAATTATTTGTTGAGATTTTATGCTTTTTTGATAGTATAGAAGATACAAATTATTTTCAAACTTTTCTCCTACTCGACCATAATATTATTCTCTTTGTCGGTTTTATGGAATATTAAAAACTACATTTTATAATTAGAACAAATATTTAATTAGGTAGAAAAAATCTTGCTTTAGTAGTAACAGTATATAGAAACATGTTAGAATTATAGGTTCCCTAATAAGAGGAATCAATGTAAACATATTTCTATAGAAATCACGTGAGTATGCAAGGAAAAGAAACGTAATACTCTTAATTCTCTTAAATTATATCTATTTTAAAGTCCTAAATATTAGGGTTTCTTATTAATTCAATAAGGAAAAATCTAATAATCAAATTTTAGTTTCTTTTAAAGTCCTAAATATTAGGATAATAATTAAATGACTATTTTGTCTAGTGTGAGCTTTATTTTAAAAGGATAAAAAAGACGAACGACATTTCGTAAAGGGCCTTCGTGCTTTTAATATAGTATATAAATTTGATAGAGGTAAATCATAAATGTCACAAATAGTCATACAACTATGATATTTTATCACTAAAGTCATATACAACTATGTTTTCTAGAAAAATCACAAGACTTTCACTTTATTCACACAAAAGTCATAATTGCCGGAAATTTAGTTTTCTACAATATTATGTTTATTTCATATCTTTTTTGTTTTTATTTTCAATCTCACTAATATTGACCCGATTAAAAGAGGAATAACCCGATCCAAATTAAAATATATTAAAGAAACATAAAACCCTTCCTCCCAAAGTATACAATATTTATCGTCTTATTCAAACCTTTTATTTTTACTTTTTAAATTTTCGTCCGAATTGATAGTAATTACTCCATGTGTTAAAAAATTCTGTTATGTGAGTTTGGTGAAAAAAATTATAATTATATAATCATTTATAAAATTTACGCAATTTGATAATACTAATATGTAACCATTATTAACAAATAATAAAATACTAGTCATTAATCAAACGGGGTAAATGCTTGAGGATTGGATAAACCATTGTGGAAATAGGATTAGGATCACCTAAATAGTAGGACCATACCAAAGGTGTTTGAAAATGAGGTTGACACATCCATACCTAAATTGTAAGTTGTAACATTGGACTTTTTCGTTTTTTCTCCTAAATTTTGCTTTGAGTGATTTTCCCTCGCCCGTCGAATTGGCGCAATCGGGACCACCGAGAGCATCCTAGATAGCTAGCCGTTTGGGCAAAATATGTTTATTCTTTGTGTATACTATTAGATATACAAAATGACAAAATATCCAGGATAACAAGCCTTTCAAATTAGTACTACTCCTTAATAATCGATTTTATAACTTTTTCCATAAATATTAATTTTCAATTGAGTTTTTAATGATTTTCTAGTTAGATCGGTTTTGTGTTTCGAATATGAAATCTTAGATGAAGGTGCTAAATTATTTACAACTTAAAATATCAAATGTTAGTCAGCGTTTGCACATAAGAATTGTGAAATTTCGAGAAAAAAAAAATTAAAAATTTGTAAGTGAAAATTAGAGTTGTGTTTGGACATGAATACAATTTGGAGCTGTTTTTGAATTTTTATGAGTTATTTGAAGTTAAATTTTTAAAAAATAATTTTTTGGAGTTTTCCAAATTTCGGAAATTCTTTAAAATTCAACTTCAAGTGAAATTTAAAAATTTTATGGCTAAACACTGATTCCGAAAATTTTTAAAACAAAAATATGACATTTTTTTATGGCCAAACGGGCCTCAGATTTGTAAATGTATTGCATAATTCATTGAATTGCGTTAGATTCTCTATCTCTAAATATAGAAGTAGCACTTGCCTCTTTTTACGCTAAAGTGTTGCCCTACACAATAGCCAATTTTATACTCCAGTGACTTTAGCTGTTGTATTTCCTTCCATTGAAGATGTTGCTTAAGTTATTAATATCAGAGTAATATCTACTGATAATCCAAAGTTATAATTCCAAAATCACAAAGAAATAATTTGGTTTCGTTTTCTCTTATATTTATACAAATAACATGAAAATTGTGATATTTATGCAAGTAGGCCACTTAAAAGTAATTATAAGTAAAATTTTAGAATAAACATCGATTGCTTATCTGAAAAATGGTAAAAACTTGTTAACTGGTTAAATAAGCTGATCTATAATGTAAACTTTTTTACACAAGGTATATAACGAGTGATCATATGTTTATGTGCCAGCATTTTGCATTGACAACGGATAATAGGGCAATCAATATTTTACTCTGAAAATGGCAGCTACAGCTCCTACAGTCCTATCCTATCTCCAAAAGCCAAAAGGGGTTAGGTTCAAAAGCAGTTCCTCAAGTCATAGTCAGGGGGATTAGAATTAAATGTTGAAAACTGTAACTCTTTCTTTCCCCCACCTCTCCCTTTCGCCTTTTAACTAATATCTACAGTTCTTTCATTTTACATTCCACCTAAATCTGTTGTATACGCCTTGTGAACCTTTTAGTAGGCGTTTGCACATAAAAATTGTAATTTTTTTTTTTAAAAATATTTGTAGTAGAGTTGAAAAATGATTGCATATTTTCACTTGGAAAAATATTTAAGTTATGGGAGCGGGGAAAGAAGTTTTCCCGAAAAATTTGAAAAATGATCAAATCCACTTTTTTATTTTTGAAAAACTTATTTTCGAAAAATCTAAAAAAGACTTACAAAATTTCATGGACAAATACGTTTTTGAAAAAGAAAAATCGGAAAAAGGAAAAAAACAAATTTATGGACAAATGGGCCCTAATATATGTTAGATAAAGACAAAACAAATATTATTTCGAGCAAGAGGAGTAGTCTTTTTTTGGTTTTCCACCGATATTTAGTACTTGTATTAAGCTTGACTAGTTGACTATTTCGATTCGCGCCATGTAATCCTATTAAACGATCGGATTCATACCATGTAATTAAGACATATTATAGGAGGAAGCACTCCCCATAAAAAATTTTATTTTCGGGGCTTGAAGTCGAGACCTCTGTGCAAGCCGCTCATGCTAAGGTTGAAACTTCGCTGTTCCTGCGACATAACTCTGATTTAAGATTTGCTATTCTTAAGAACACGTTAGGATGTACATTTTCTATGTAAGAAATCGCTGTTGCAATCTCTTTGGTGCTTTAATATTAAACCTTCTCAAAAGAACAATAAACCCCTTTACAAATTAAAAAAAAAAAAAAAAAAGAAAAAGAAGGCAACTTTTGGGGAATATTTGTCAATTTGATTCCATTCGAGAGTATTCATGGCCACACTTTTTCAAAGCAGTAGCAGTAGTATTATTTAAGTGCAGCAATTGTTACTGCTTTATTCAACTAGTCGTTGTTAAATAATTGGAGAGCAGGAAAAGAGAATTTCAACGGACTACTTACTTTAAAAGGCACAATTTGATTGTTGATATACTCACAGCACTGCTTTTTCTTTTGTTTGCTAAAAAGCATAAAAAAAGCTACGTCAAAGCAAAGTAGCGCCTAGGGATCCTCTACTTAAAACTGTTTTAGTAGAATGCAGAATTTGAAACTGCGAATCTAACAAACTGGCATTGGACCCCCCAAAAAGAACAAATTTCACATAAAAGATTGGGCTTATGGTAGAGTCCTAGAAGATTTTGCTCAAAGGGAACAAAGGCAACTTAAACATTCTTTTGGTTTATAATGAAACTTCAATCATAATATGGGTGGAAGTAGTACAAACTATTAACTTTTTCAATTACTTATTTCTGTGATGACCCGATAGGTCATTTTCAGTTTTAACCTTTATTTTTGTGTTCCGAGAGCTCGATTAGCTTTGTTTAGCCTTTCTCGATTTGTGTGCGTAGTCCGTGTCCTCTTTCCGGAAAGTTTTATGAGAAAATTGACGAAAATGTGATATCGTGCCTTAAAACTCATTTGAGTTGACTATGATCAACGTTTTGTGTAAACGGGCCCGGATCAGTGTTTTGACGGTCCCGGTGGGTCCGTGTCGTGATTTGGGCATATGTCACGATCCAATTCTAGTATAGGCCGTGATGGCGCCCAGCGCCACTGCTAGGCAAGCCGACAGTGAACTAACCACGTGATTTTCCTTTTTAATAGATTTCCAAGTAATTAAACTTTTATTAATTTAAAAGATTTAAGGAATAACAGGTTTAAAATAAATAAAATGAAAGCAGCTGAGTGCAATCATAACCATAGAAATTAAACCAAAACCACAAGTCTACTAATGTGAACCAAGACCTGGTGTCACAAGTGTATGAGCTACTAGTAGAATATACAAAAGAATACTACACTACTGTCTGAAATGAAATAGACAGAAAATAAAGCAAAAGGAAGACTTCGGCTGCTGCAGAACGGGCACAGAAGGCAGCTCGCCGCAAAGTTTCGGAGTAGTCAAGGATGCGCGCTGGACTGATATCCAGATTCACCTGCCTCAGATCCTGCACATTTAGTGCAGAAGTGTAGCATGAGTACATAAACAACATGTACCCAGTAAGTATCTAGTTTAACCTCGTAGCCCCCACAATTAGAAGCACATATTAATTAAGTTCACATATGGGGTTAATTCCCTCTTACAAGGTTAGAAAAGAGACTTACCTCGCCTCAAGCTTACTTTCCGGTCCAAAATCGTGCTTTAAACCCTCAATCCAGTGCCAAACGACTCGAAACTAGTGATGACCCGATAACTTGAGAAACATAGATTTCTCAAGTTATCATAATATCCCTCAATTCTGTGATGACCCGATAGGTTATTTCCGGTATTGACCTTCATTTCTGGGTTTCGAGACCTCGATTAGCTCCGTTTAGCCTTTCTCGATTTGTGGGCACAGACCGTGTCCTCTTTTCGGAAAGTTTTATGAGAAAATTGACAAAAATGTAAAATCGTGCCTTAAAGTTCATTTGAGTTGACTACGGTCAAAATTTTATGTAAACAGACCCGTATAAGTATTTTGACGGTCCCGGTGGGTCCGTATCGTGATTTGGGACTTGGGCGTATGCCCGGAATCGAATTCATAAGTCCCTAACTTGATTTAACGTAATTTGTTGAAAACTAGCAATTTAAAGGTTTAAAGAATTTATAAGTTTGACTGTAGGTTGACTTTGTTGGTACCGGGTTCGAATTTCAGTCCGAAACTTGGAATGGGTTCATTTCATTATTTATTACTGACCTACCAAATTTGGTACAAAACAGAGTTGATTTGACGTGATTCGGACGTCCGGCTGAAAAATTCAAAGTTCTTAAGTTTCTTTGAAAATTTTATTTATTTTGGTGTCCGATTCATAGTTATAGGTGTTATTTTGGTGTTTTGATCGCACGAGCGAGTTTGTATGATGTTATTATACTTGTGTGCATATTTGAGTTGGAGCCCCGAGGGCTTGGGTGAGTTTCGGACGCGTGGCGCAGTGTTGAAAGATTAAGACTTTGCTGGTTCTGGTGCACATGCCTCAGACCTTGCAATTTCGCAATTGCGAGGTCTGGTTCGCATTTGTGATAATACAGGGCCTCTGTCACGTTCGCATTTGCGAACAACTACTTCACAATTGCGAAGTGGGGGCTGGGATAACAGGGCCCGCAATTGCGATCAATTGGTCATTTTTGCGAAGCTCCAGTGTTCGCATTTGCGAACAAATCATCGCAAATGCGATGATAAAAGAGATGTGGGCTTCTTCGCATTTGCGAACCCCTGGTCGCTATTTGCGACATCTGCGCCTAGACAAAAGAAGGGAAAACGAGATTTAGCTCATTTCTTTCAAACTCTCAACCCTAAACACCCTAAAAGTGATTTTCCAAGAGATTTTCTTCCTAAATTCTTTGGCAAGCAACTCTATCTATTTCTTTTCAAGTACCCATTACATTTCATAAGTTTTAACACTAAATCTAGAATTTTCATGGTAGAAATTAAGATTTGGGTAGAATTAGGAATTTTTGTAAATTTTGGATTTAGAACTCAAATCGAGGTTGGATTTCGAAACTAATTACATAACCGGGCTCGGGGGTGAATGGGTAATCGGGATTTGGTCCGAATCTCGAATTTTGACCAAGCGGGCATGGAGTTGACTTTTTTTGACTTTTTGGAAAAAGGGTAAAGATCTTAACTTTATGTATTGTAATTTATTTCCCCTAGCATTATTTGATGTTATTGAGTCGATTTTGATTAGATTCGATTGGTTTGGAGGCGAATTTTAGAGGAAAGGCCCCGATTGAGCTTTGATTTGCTTGCGGAGCGAGGTAAGTGTGGGGTCTAACCTTGATTTGAGGGAATTAGGAACAATTGAACTATGTGCTATGTGAATTATATGTGTAGCGGCGTAAAAGCGAGGTGACGAGTGTATATACGCCAAAATACTTGTTTCCACGTTTTCCCGCATTTCATTAATTGTTTTATTCCATGTCTTAACTGTTATATGCCTTAATTGTTTCCTAAGCTTTAACTTGCTACTTGTCACTTGTTTCTCTCATATTAAATTGTTCGTCTCTCCCGTGCTTCCATGATTAATTGCTACTTGCCTTAATTGTCTTATTTGTATGCTTTAATTGTCATATATTTGATTGTCTTGTTGCTTTGTATAAATTGAAGCATTCCTTGATTTGTACGAGATTCCGTTATGATTTTGCTTTCATATTCTGTAATAGTAGAGATTATTGTAATTTGAGTTGCCGATTTGATTTCATTTACTGATTTTGCTTATGGATCGGGTTGCACGCCGCAACAGGTGACAAAAGGGATAATTGATATTGATATGGTGGGATCGTTTTGCACGCGCGCAACGAATTTTATATGTGATATTGATACAGTGAAATAAGGGAGGATTATGATATTGATATTGATACGGTGAGATCGGGTTGCACGTCGCAACGAGTGAAATAAGGGAGGATTGTATTTGTACGGTGGGATCGGATTGCACACCGCAAGGGATTGTGTGTTTGGTATTCATTGTGCATTGTGTTAGCTTTCAGGGTTTTCGTGCGAGATTCCGAGGATTGTTATTTTCGGTTTTACTGATTTCGGGGTTTGAGTTTATTTTCATCAGTTAACTGCTATAGTTTTTCTACATTTCTTCCATGTTATTATTGTTATACTGAGTATAGGTTATTGTAAGTGATCTGCCTTAGCCTCGTCACTACTTCGTCGAGGTTAGGCTCGGCACTTACAGAGTACATGGGGTCGGTTGTACTCATACTAGACTCTGCACTTCTTGTGTAGATTTTGGAGTCGGTCCTAGCGGCGGTTAGTAGATTACTCGGATCGAACATCTGACGGAGACTTAAGGTACATCTGCTCGGTATTCGCAGCCCTAAAGTCCCCTTCTACCTTATCCTAGTTGTTTATTTTATTTCAGACAGTTTTACTTTCGTTCAAACCATTATCTGTATTATTCTAGTTGCCCGTGCACTTGTGACACCAGTCCTGAGATTGTATCTAGATATTGCGGTTTTATGGTTTTTCTCACTTTGTTCCAGTTATTCAGTTAAATTGGTATCAGTTAATTTGATTTGTTAAAAATAGCTAGAGATTGTTCTAACGTTGCTTGCCTAGCAAGTCCAATGTTAGGCGCCATCACAGTCCCGAGGATGAAAAATTTAGGGTCGTGATATTTTCACATCACCGGTCTTTAAGAGATAGAGGGCGGATATAAGTTGGGTTCTTTAAGTTTAACTCAGCTAATTTCCTATTGTTTTCTCCGCGAACAATACATATATATAATACGATCACACTTTTGGCAAAACTTATGACACTAGATACTGAATACGCCTCAGATACAATCGTGAATAAGCTAAAATTTGAGTCTATGGCCATAAAATTAATCTGCTGTTCATTTGGATATTGTCGTGGGAAGGTGCTATATATAACCCACTTTTCAGCTTTCACATGGTTTAGAACCTGTATTCTGTCATTGGAAGGATGTGACGTTATTCCCACTTTTCAGCACAAGATCTAGAGCTGAGTTATATCTATATCTAGTCTCACCATATAACTCAACCATTGGATTGCAATAATTATCCTCAATTGTTGACCTGCAGTTCATCTAATTGGAGCCCATGCCAGATGTAGCGCTATATCTTATAACACAAAACTAGCGTAATTCTACTTCATAACCAAATTTATAAGCAAGCATGATATTAGATGAGTTCATACCTACCACTTTCCAGTAACTATTATCTTTCCGTTTCAATTAACGTATCTTAGTCTGATTGGACACCAAACTACGAAAGATTTACTCTTATATTCTTAATAAACTAAAGGTGTGTATATTACTAGAATGCCTTTGAATTTTGGAATCTTAAATATGCCATGTGGAATGCTAGAGTTAAAGAGTTACTATTAAATATAAAAATAAAAGGAGGCTTTTAAAAAAAATAAATTAAAAAGAAAAATAAAACACATAAATTGAAACAAGAAATAATTGCGATCGAACATATAAAACTGAACAAATGACCATCATTAGGTGTTTAAATTATAGGGAAAGTGGGGAAGATTGACATTCAATCGAATATTGCTACAGCTTATGATTCATCAGCGGCGAAAAAATGCTCATTCTGTTAACAAAATTAAGGCTGAAAAGTCCTAACACGTGCTTAACGACTTTGCATTGTTCCTTCAAATAACATAGGTGTACTGTTAGCTTCCTTTGAGAAAATTTCAGTTTTCTTTAATTAGTAATTTCAGCCTTAATTTTGTTAATCAGGTTATCTTTTGTGGTTTCAATCACCTTGTTTGCTCCATCTACTAGTTTTCTAAGGCGAATTTAGAATTTGAATCAATTAGTTCAAAAATGTAAATTATTTTATTCTCTAAAAAGAAATTGTATATCATTTGAGTATTCTCATTATGGATAGATGAAAAGTTGGGCCTTGAAGATTTTGGGCCTTGTTACTGTACAAATAACAAAGCAGATATTCGGATCCTTTTGCATAGGGACTTTTTTGTATATATACGAGATTTTATACTTATTTACCTTAAAAAATATATAAAAATCCGGTCAAAATCTACATATTATTTACAACTTAAATATAATTTTTTTGTACAAAAATCCGATCAAAAAATACAATATACATACAATTTATATACTACTTGTATACAATTATGTAAGTTGTAGATATTTTATATACCGTTTCTACACACGACATACAAAATATATACAATTTATTTATGTCTTCTTTTTTGAGTTTTAATCTGAAATTCCAACCAAAACCACCTCGACTTTTCACTAAATTCTCTGAAAATTGAGACATATAAACTCCAAAAGATATTCTCAATCATTTGCAATAACATCCAATCTAAATAAATAATAATTTTACAAATTTCGATTTTCGAATTCAAAGCTTCTAAGCTTTCTAATGGCTATCAATGGAGTTTAAGCTCATGTATACACGACCAACTTCAGTTAGTTTCAATTACACCGTCAATTAGTTTTATTTTAGTTCCAAACGCTACTCCTATTGCCAATATCTTGTTTATTCATCTTAAAAAAAGTTCTGGTAATTTGTATTGGTACTTCATGTATGTATTCTATGGCTTTTAACTAGTTGAATCATTTTTCTACTGTTCTTCAAAGCTCCGAGCATGTTCATATTCAAAAGCCGAATCAAAGAGGAACTGCGAAGAGGAATATCTATACGAAAAATAAAAATAGAGAAGAATGAAGCCAGAAATGGGTAAGATTGAAGTCTAATAGTATATTATTTTGTATATAAATAATAAATTGTATATGCTAATGTAGTTAAGTAATAACCTCTCTATAAGGGGTAAATAAGTTTATAATGTAGTATAGATAAGCAAAAGTCGCTTTTGCATTTGGGGAGAATCTACAAATAGGATAATTTGTGCCATTATTGATTTTTTTCACCCAGCTAACAAAGATTTGGGAAAATAGCTCGGTGCCAGATTTTAAAGCACGATAGCCAGCAAATTATGGTGATCGTCAGGACTGTGAATGTTTGTGGCAAAATCTAGACGATCACCAGAATTTTCAACCACAATACTGAAAAAATCTGCTGAACCTTAAGATTTGCCACAAATCTCGATGGATCATAATTCTTTTAGCATTGTGACTTAATTTCTAGTGCTTCAAAATTCTGCTTCCCAAAATTCTGACATGTGTGCTTCAAAATTCTGTCCGAAGCAATTTTTCCAATGATTTTTCTTAATGAGCTCAAATTGTAAATGATGGTCCTAAAAAGGTCCATCCAACATAATTTCAGTTTCTTTTGAAGGACGAATCCAAATTAGGGTGGGGGTAAACTAAATAAAAAGCACACTCCTACTTCTACTTCATATTTTGAGGTGAAAAAGTTTCAAGATGATCTTAATTTAACATATTCACTAAAAAGGGACCATATGTCACACCTTTGTGAATAATTCTCTTCCTTAATTCGCGTTTTTTTCCTTCGAAATTTATTCATGTATATCTAATGACAATGAATGAAAGTTAACTATGTAATGCAGCAAATATTTGTAAGCAGCATAGTGCATGTTCTTTCATTTTTTATTTTTATTTTTTAACTAAAGAAGTCAGGTTATAAGTTTTGGAGACACTGAGCATTGGACGCATACTTATTATTTTGCATACTCTGCACACCTAAGTTATAAGTTTTGACAACAACTTATAGTGTATAAACAATTCATTAGATCGAGGGCCTAATAGAGGAGGGTATTTTTGCAAGTGGAAATGACACCAAGGGTGTGTTTGGTATGACGTAAAATGTTTTCCATGGAAAATATTTTTCTAGAAAATATTTTCATGGAAAATGAGTGGTTTTATTAATTATTTTCCCTTGTTTGGTTGGTGAGTGAAAAACTTTTTCTGGAAAATATTTTCTAGTATTTGGTTAGAGGGTAGAAAATATTTCCTTATGCTACTCTCCTCACCCCCTTCCCCCAAGTCCCCATGTTTCCTGTCACGACCCGGAATTCCCTCCTTCGAGACCGTGATGGCGTCTAACATTTCACTTGCTAGGAAAGCAAACGTTAGAGAATCTTTAAGCCAATTTTGAACCAATTTCAATATACAAAATCAATTAAAACAAAATAAGACTAAAACTGAGTGCGGAATAACATAAAAACCAACAATATCTGATACAACCCGGACCTGGAGTCACAATTCACGAGATTCTAGAATCTATACAAACAGGGTCTGAAGTAAATACAACTGTCTTGAACAAAAAGAACAGTAAAATAGGAGAAATAGATGGGGACTTCAAGGTCTGCGAACGCCAGCAGATCTACCTCGAGTCTCCAAAAGCAGTTCCGAGCTTAAACGCCTCACGGACAACTGGGACCCATACCAAAATCTGCACAAAAAGAGCAGAATGTAGTATGAGTACAACTGACCCCATGAACTCCGTAAGTGTCGAGCCTAACCTCGACGAGGTAGTGATGAGGCTATCACAAGACACCCACATAATAAACATGTGCAGATAACAATATAAGTACAAGATAACAACAAATGAAGGCTAAACAAGTACTTTTGGGAGGGGACATACGAAAGGGGTACATGATACGATAATTACAGCAGAAATGATAATCAAAACAATCAATATGCCTTTAACAGTAAAACGAATAAACACAATGAATAAAGTTGCACAACATCACCCTTCGTGCTTTTACTCTCACTTTCATCATAAATCAATAGATACGACACGATATCACCCTTCGTGCATTAGCTCTCAAAATATGGAACGACATCACCCTTCGTGCATTAACTCTCACAATATGGCACGACATCACCCTTCGTGCATTAACACTCAAATACGGCACGACATCACCCTTCGTTCTTTAACACTCTCCCTTACCATATAATAATGAACTTATAACAACAGGGAGAAAGAATGAACAGGAACAAGCCTTACGTCAAAATGGTTCCACAATACCACCCTCAACTTTAGAAACAATATTCAATTATCACAGAAAGCCAATAAACGCGGAAAGAACGATCAATTTGATAAGTAACTAGTCTAAATATGGATAGCATGATCAAAGTAGGCAATTAATTACAAGGAACAAGTCCCACCTGCGTGCTTTAACCCAACAACAACGCATAAGTACTCGTCACCTCACATATACGTTGTACCCAATACCTAAACATGTAGCAAATGGGCAAACAAATCCTAATCCCTCAAGTCAAGGTTAACCACGACACTTACCTCGCTCCAAGGATCAACTCAAAGCTCAACCACATCTTTGCCTTTCAAACAAGCCTCCGAACCAATAGAATCTAGAAAATTACCAGCCAAACGATTCACATTAAGCCTTAGGAACTACCCACGATTGCAAAAGATTCAATTTAGGTCATTATTGAAAAAGTCAACAAAAGTCAAATCCCGGGCCCGCTTGGTCCAAACCCGAAATTCAGACCTAAATCCGATTACCTCATCCCCGAGCCCGATTATATAATTTAAATCCGACCTCAATTTGGGTTCTAAATCCCAATTTTTACACCAATCCCTAATTCTACCCAAACCCCCAATTTCCACCATGAAAATACTAGATTTTAGGTTGAAATCTTATGAAATGTAATGAATGATCGAAAGAAAATAGGTTAGAATCACTTACCAATAATTTGGGGAAGAAGGGTTCTTGGGAAAATCGCCTCTAGGGTTTTCTTGTTTTGAAAATTTGAAGAATGAGAGAAAATCCCATTTTTCGGCTATTTGATTAGTTGCCGATGTCACAATTGCGAACCCCGCAAATGCAAGAAAACCTTCGCAAATGCGAAGTCTCAGCATCTCTGCTATCATCGCATTTGCGATGGTTTGTTCGCAAATACGAACAATGATCTTTTGCAATTGCGACCAAAATGATAGCAAATGCGATCAAGCCCCTCCCAGTCCCACTTTGCAAAAGCGAAGTCTAGTTCACAAATGCAAAGCTGAGGTGTCCCAGCTACTCTTCGCAAATGCGATGGAGTAGCTCGCAATGCGAAGCCTGACCTCGCAATTGCGAGGTCTAATGCTTGCACCAGACTTGAAGCACACCAGCACTTTCCTAAGTCCTAAATTCACTCTGTAGCCTATCCGAAACTCACCCGAGCGCTCGAGGCTCCAAACCAAACATGCACACAAGTCCCAAAACATCATAGAACTTGCTCGCGCGATCAAATCGCCAAAATAACACCTAGAACTACGAATTGAGCACCAAGTTAGAGGAAATTTTCAAGAAAACTCATAAACTTCTATTTTAACAATCGGATGTTCGAATCACGTCAAACTAATTCCGTTTCTCACCAAATTTGACAGACAAGTCATAAATATAGTAATGGACCTATACCGGGTTCCAGAACCAAAATACGGACCCGATATCAATAAAGTCAAACTGGTCAAGCTTTCAAAGTCATTAAGCCTTTAAACTTTCAAATTTCAACAAAAAGAGATAACGCGAGCTAGGGACCTCTGAATTCGATTCTGGGCATACGCCCAAGTCCCAAATCACGACACGGACCCACCGGAACAGTCAAAATACAGATCCAGGTGTATTTGATCAAAACGTTGACCGAAGTCAACTCAAATAGATTTTAAGGTAAAAATTTCATATTTTATCAGTTTTTAACATAAAAACTTTTTGGAAAAACACCCGGACTGCGCACGTAAATCGAGGAAGGTTAAAATGAGATATTGAGGCTTCGAATCACAGAATTAGATTCTAAAACTCTAGATGATCTATCGGGTCATCACATTCTCCACCTCTAAAACAATCGTTCGTCTTCGAACGGACATAAAAAGGTACCTAGACTGGTGAAAAATGAGGATATCTACTCCGCATATCCAACTCGGACTCCCAAGTTGTTGCCTCAATGGGCTGACCTCTCCACTGCATTGGAATGAAGGATAACACTTTGACCTCAACTGACGAACCTGCCGAGCTTGAATAGCCACCCGTTCCTCCTCATAAGTCAAATACTTGTCCAACTGGACAGAGCTGAAATCTAACACATGGGACGGATTACCGTGATACTTCCGGAGCATGGACACATAGAACACCGGATGGACCGCTGATAAACTATGTGGAAATGCGAGCTTGTAAGCCCCCCTCCCACTCTCTGAAGAATCTCAAAAGGTCCGATATACCTAGGACTCAACTTGCCCTTCTTTTCGAACCTCATCACATCCTTCATGGGTGAAACCCGGAGCAATACCCTCTCTCCGACCATGAATGCAACATCACGAACTGTACGGTCGACATAACCCTTCTGCCGGGACTGAGCTGTACGAAGTCGATCCTGAATAATCTTGACCTTATCCAAGGCATCCTGCACCAAATATGTACGCAACAATCGAGCCTCCCCCCTCTCGAACCATCCAATTAGAGATCGACACCGCCTCACGTATAATGCCTCATAGGGAGCCATTTGAATGCTCGACTGGTAGCTGTTGTTGTAGGCAAACTTCCACAAGTGAAAAGAACTGATCCCTAGAACTTTCGAAGTCTATAACACAAGCGCAGAGCATGTCCTCTAATATCTGAATAGTGCGCTCGGACTGTCCGTCCGTCTGAGGATGAAATGATGTGCTCAACTCAACCCACGTGCCCAACTCACGCTGTACTGCCCTCCAGAAGTGCAAGGTGAACTGCGTACCTCGATCAAAAATAATAGACACGGGCACACCATTAAGAAGAACGATCTCGCAGATATAAATCTCAGCCAACCGCTCTGAAGAATAGGTAACTGCCACATGAATGAAATGCGCTGACTTGGTCAGCCTGTCCACAATAACCCAAACTGCATCGAACTTCCTCTGAGTCCGTAGGAGTCCAACAACAAAATCCATAGTGATACGCTCCCACTTCCACTGAGGAATCTCTAGCTTCTGAAGCAAACCACCAGGTCTCTAATGCTCATACATTACTTGCTGACAATTTAGACACCGAGCTACATATGCAACTACGTCCTTCTTCATCCTCCTCCACCAATAATAACGTCGCAAGTCCTGATACATCTTGGCGGCACCCGGACGAATAGAATACCGGGAACTGTGGGCCTCCTCAAGAATCAACTCACGAAGTTCATCTATATTAGGCACAAAAATACGACCCTGCATCCTCAAAACTCCGTTATCTCCAACAGTAACCTGCTTGTCACCACCGTGCCGCACTATGTCCCTAAGGACAAGAAAATGAGGGTCATTATACTGCCGCTCCCTGATGCGCTCAAACAAGGAAGACCAAGCGACTGTACAAGCTAGAATACGACTGGGCTCTGAAACATCCAACCTCACGAACTGATTGGCCGGATGATACAAGATGGTGATATCATAGTCTTTTAATAGCTCCAACCACCTCCTCTGCCTCAAATTGAGCTCCTTTTGCTTGAACAAGTACTGCAAGCTCTAATGATCTGTGAATACCTCACACGACACACCGTAAAGATAATGCCTCCAAATCTTAAGCGCATGAACAATGGCTGCCAACTCTAAGTCATGAACATGGTAATATTCTCATGAATCTTCAATTGCCGTGATTCATATGCAATCACTCTACCATTCTGCATTAGTACCGCACCAAGTCCAGTACGAGATGCATCACAATATACTTATAAGATCCTGAACCTGTGGGCAACACCAACACTAGCGCCGCAGTCAAAGAAGTCTTGAGCTTCTGAAAGCTCACCTCACACTCGTCTGACCATCTAAACGGGGCACCCTTCTGGGTCAACCTGGTCAACAGGGCTGCTATAGATGAAAACCCCTCCATAAACTGATGGTAATAACCCTCCAAACCCAAGAAACTCCGGATCTCTGTAGCTGAAGTGGGCCTAGGCCAGTTCTGAACTGCCTCAATCTTCTTAGGATCCACCTGAATGCCCTCTGTTGATACAACGTGCCCCAACAAAGCGATTGAGTATAACCAAAACTCGCATTTTGAAAACTTAGCATATAACTGGTTGTCTTTCAGAGTCTGAAATAAGATCCGAAGATGCTGCTCATGCTCCTCTCGACTGCGGGAGTAGATCAAGATATCATCAATTAACACAATAGAAAAGGAATCCAAATAGGGCTTGGACACTCGGTTCATCAAATCCATAAATGTTGCTGGGCAATTTGTCAGCCCAAATGACATCACTAGAAACTCATAATGCCCATACCGAGTCCGAAAATCTATCTTAGGGAGATCGGATGCCCTAAGATGGTAGCCAGACCTCAAATCAATCTTTGAAAACACCTTGGCACCCTGAAGCTGATCAAATAAGTTGTCAACTCTCGGCAATGGATACTTGTTCTTGATGGTAACTTTGTTCAACTGCCGGTAATCTATGCACATCCTCATCGTTCCATCTTTTTTCTTCATAAACAACACAGGCGCACCCCAGGGTGAGACACTAGGTCTAATGAAGCCCTTATCAAGGAAATCTTGCAACTGCTCCTTCAATTCTTTCAACTCTGGCGGGGCCATACGGTACGACGGAATAGAATTGGGCTCAGCGCCCGGAGCCAAATCAACGCAGAAGTCAATATCCCTGTCGGGTGGCATCCCCGACAGGTCTGCAGGAAATACCTCTGGAAACTCACGAACAACTGGTACTGAATCGATGGAATGAACTTTCGCACTAGAATCGAGGACATAAGCCAAATAAGCCAGACACCCCTTCGCGACTATATGTCGAGCCTTCACATAAGAGATAACCCTACTGGTAGAATGGACAGGAGTCCCTCTCCACTCTAATCGAGGCAACCTCGGCAAGGCTAAGGTCACCGTCTTGGCGTGACAATACAATATAGCGTGATAAGGTGACAACCAATCCATACCCAAGATAATATCAAAATCTACAATATTGAGCAGTAGAAGATCTACACTAGTCTCAAGACTCCCAATGGTAACCACACACGAAAGATAGACACGATCTACAATAATCTCCTACAGGTGTAGACACATACATAGAAGCACTCAAAGAATCACGAGGCATAACCAAATATGAAGCAAAATAGGATGACACGTAGGAATAAGTAGAGCCCGGATCAAATAGAACTGAAGCATCTCTACGGAAAACTGAAACGCTACATGTGATAACAGCGTTAGATGACTCAGCCTCAGGCCTGACTAGAAAAGCATAGCATCGGGGCAAGGACCCACCACTCTGAACTACATCTCTAGGATGGGCCCTAGCTGGCTGGCTTCCACCTGTAGCAGCCCGACCTCTACCTCTAATGGTCTGACCTCCACCTCTAGCCGCCTGACCCCTACCTCTAGCTGGCTGAGCGGGCGGTAAAGCACCCGATGCCGGGACCATGGCACGAGAACCCTGATGCCGTGAGTTGCTCGATGACCGAGGGCAAAATCTAGCAATGTGCCTTGGATCACACAAGTATAACAGGACCTCGACTGCTGTAACTGCTGACCCTCAAACTGACCTTGTCGACCTGAGAAACCACCTTGAAAACTTTGGAGAGGAGGTGCACTAATAGGAGCTGGTGGTGCACTGTAGGCTAGCTGGTCGAATAAGACATTTGAGGGCCACGATCACCTGAAGTACTGTGGGATGCCTGGAGTGCTGAATGAAACGGCGTGGGAGGATAGCCCCTACCAAAAGTACCCCTACCTTTAGATAACGCACCATTGAACCCACCGGAATGATGAGGCCTCTTATCAGACCCCTGACCTCCCCCTGTGCAAGAACCATCTAGACTCGCCTGGCGACATTTGCAGCTGTCTGGAAAAAAATCTCACTCCCGGTCTCCTTGGCCATCTGCAACTTGATAGGCTGAGCGAGTCCCTTAATTAACCTCCTCACCCTCTGTCTCTTGGTAGGAAGCAAAAGAATAGCATGACGGGCCAGATCCACAAAACAGGTCTCATACTGAGTGACTGACATACTGCCCTGCTGGAGACACTCAAACTGCCTGAGATAATCCTCTCTCAGTGTGGCAGGAAGGAACTTCTCAAGAAATATCTGAGAGAACTGGTCCCAAGTAAGAGCAGGAGACCCAACTGGTCTGGTCGATACAAAATCCTTTCACCATCTTTTGGCGGAACCCATCATTTGAAACACGGCAAAATCGACCCCATTGGTCTCAACTATCCCCATGTTCTACAGCACCTCATGGCAGCGGTCAAGATAATCCCGTGGGTCCTCAGAAGGTACACCACTGAAGTGAACTGGAAAGAGCTTGGTAAACTTTTCCAATCTCAATAATCCCTCAGAAGAAATGGCTGGTCCATCACCAGCCTGTGCCGCAACAACCGGCTGAACTACCTCAACTGGCTGGGCTGCTGGAGTCTGATACTGGGAGCCATCTACTCCAGAGTGTGAGTAGTGGGAGTCTATGCTCCTCCCCCAGCCTGAGAGACGGTTGGTGCCATAGGGAATGTACCGGCCTGGGCCACACTCTCCATAAGGCCCACTAAATGGACTAGAGCGTCCTGAAAACACTAGGGTGGCGATGAACCCCTCGGGGACCTGAGCTGGTCCACCAGGCACAGTCTGGGCGGGAACCTCCTCATCAAACTCCACTTGAGGCTCCACTGCTGGTGCTGCTGCTCGAGCTCTAAGCTGAGCTCTGCCCCTGCCTCGGCCTCTAGCGCGACCTCGGCCTCGACCTCTGTACCTCGTAGTAGCTTCGGCTGCTGTCCAGCTGAAGATGCAGTACGTGTTCTCGCAATCTGCGAGAGAACAAGAATAGAAGAGTTCAATTAGCAATGAGATAACAAAATCGCACGACAGAGAAGAATAGAAGTGAAATTTGTTCCTAAACTTCATAGCCTCTAGAAGATAAGTACAGACGTGTCTGTACCGATCCTCCAGACTCACTCGTGACTTGTGAGACCTAGGCAACCTAGGACTCTGATACCAACTTGTCACGACCCGGAATTCCCACCTTCGAGACCGTGATGGCGCCTAACATTTTACTTGCTAGGCAAGCCAACGTTAGAGGATCTTTAAGCCAATTTTTAACCAATTTCAATATACAAAATCAGTTAAAACAAAATAAGACAAACTGAGTCAGAATAACATAAAACCAATAATATCTGATACAACCCGGATCTGGAGTCACAATTCACGAGCTTTAAGAATCTCTACAAACAGGGTCTGAAGTAAATACAACTATCTTAAACAAAAAGAACAGTAAAATAGGGGAAATAGATTGGGACTTCAAGGTCTGCGGACGCCAGCAGATCTACCTTGAGTCTCCAAAAGCAGTTTCGTGCTGAAACGCCTCACGGACAGTTGGAACCCGTACCTAAATCTGCTTAAGAAGTGCAGAGTGTAGTATGAGTACAACCGACCCCATATACTCCGTAAGTGTCGAGCCTAACCTCGACGAGGTAGTGACGAGGCTATGACAAGACACCCACGTAATAAACTTGTGCAGATAACAATATACGTACAAGATAACAACAAATGAAGGCTAAACATGTACTATTGAGAGGGGACATGCAAAAGGGGTACATGATACTATAATTACAGTAGTAATGTAATCAGAACAGTCAATATGCCTTTAATAGTAAAATGAATAAACACAATGAATAAACTGCACGGCATCACCCTTCGTGCTTTTACTCTCAACCTCACAATGGAACAATAATACTGCACGACATTACCCTTCGTGCTTTTACTCTCACTTTCATCATAAATCAATAGATACGGCACAACATCACCCTTCGTGCATTAACTCTCAAAATATGACACATCACCCTTCGTGCATTAACTCTCACAATATGGCACGGCATCCCCCTTCGTGCATTAACACTCAAATACGGCACGACATCACCCTTCGTGCTTTAACACTCAAATACGGCACGGCATCACCCTTCGTGCTTTAACACTATCCCTTACCATATAATGAACATATAACAACAAGGAGAAAGAATGAACAAGAACAAGCCTTACATCAAAATGGTTCCACAATACCAACCTCAATTTTAGGAACAATACTCAATTATCACAGAAAGCCCATAAACGCGGAAAGAACGATCAATTTGATAAGTAACTAGTCTAAACATGAATATCACGATCAAAGTAGGCAATAAATTACAAGGAACAAGTCCTACCCACATGCTTTAACCCAACAACAACGCATAAGTACTCGTCACCTCACATATAAGTTGTACCCAACACCTAAACATGTAGCAAATAGGCAAACAAATCCAAATCCCTCAATTCAAGGTTAATCACGACACTTACCTCGCTCCAAGGATCAACTCAAAGCTCAACCACAGCTTTGCTTTTCAAACAAGCCTCCAAACCAATAGAATCGAGCAAATTACCAACCAAACGATTCACATTAAGCCTTAGGAACTACCCACGGATGCAAAAGATTCAATTTAGGTCATTATTGAAAAAGTAAACAAAAGTCAACTCCCGGGCCTGCTTGGTCCAAACCCGAAATTCGGAGCAAAACCTGATTACCCATTCACCCCTCAGCCCAGTTATGTAATTTGTTTATGATGGGCTTAAGGTCTTTTAATCTGTGTTTTGATGATCTAACAAACTTTCTGTATAGAACCAGATAAAGGACCTGAAGCATGCCTGGTACAATCATTCAAGTTAATCGACTTAAGACAATCTGGGCAGTCTACCTTTAGATTCACAAGAACCAGATTAGGGACCTGATCCCTTGGTGTTCCCCTGACAGAAGTACAAGTCAACTATACAGCTGGAACGCAACTGCAGAAAATGACTGTCCACAACTGTATAAAGAGGAACACAACAGGGACCTAGTCCCTTAGGGTTCTCTGACAGAAGTATGAGTCAACTATGCAGCTGGAAAGCAACTACAGAAAGTGACTGCCTGCAACTGTACACGCGAAAGTGCAGCAGACAGTGCAGCAGTCACTTCCCATTGAGAAGAAGCATGTACTAACCAAGATTTGACATCACCATTGTGAATTGACATCACCATGGTAATGTCTTTTGTAGTATAACAACCTGGTGCAGGGGATCTGATCACTTGAACACTTGCAAATTAGAAAAGAAAACATTCTCTCAAGTGCTAGCAACAACCTCTCTCAAGAACAAAGCTACAGCAACCTCAAGGACCGGATCCAAGATTGAAGATATCTTAAGTCCTTAGGTTTGTTGAGCCTTTGTTATGTGTTCTTCATTGTAACTCCTATCCTGCTTTCTTAGAAGCGTTGATTAGGAAACCTCTTGTAAAATCCGTAAACTCTCTGAGTTTATGTTGTGACTAAGTTTAGTCATAAGTTAAAGTCTTTGTTACTAGAGAGTGACAAAGTGGCTTGTGGTGAGAGTATCACAAGTTAGTTAAATTCTTTGTAACTAGAGAGTGATAAAGTGGCTTGTGGTGAGAGTATCACAAGTTAGTTAAATTCTTTGTAACTAGAGTGACAAAGTGGCTTATGGTGAGAGTAACACAAGTTAGTTGTGTTGAATTCTTTGTAGTGGAGTCATTACAAAGTGGCTTGTAATAGGCGTTTACAAGTTAGTGAAGTTGAAAGCCTACAAGTGTAGGTCGTGGTTTTTGTCCCCTTGAGTTGGGATTTTTCCACGTAAAAATCCTGTGTCTCATTTACATACTGGTTCAGTAGTTAGCATTGACGGAACTGATATAGGACCAGATCTCTATACAGTTTGGTTCATTAGTATTTTCATTGGAAACTCATAGAGGACCAGGTACTCTATAGTATGGTGGACTCATATAAACTATCAATTGGTATCAGAGCGGGTTCTTTCTTAAAGGTTAACACCTAGAAAGGATCTCAATGGCCGCTCCACCTAACCTTGAGGAAGGACAATCAACCTACAGACCCCCTAGATTCAATGGTCAGTATTACGACTGGTGTAAGACTCGTATGCATGATTTCATAATGGCAAAAGATTCAGAGTTGTGGGACGTCATTTGTGATGGTCCACATGTTCCTATGAAGAAGCTTGGAGAAACTTGACCAATGGTGCCGAAAAACAGAAAAGAGTACAGTGATATTGATAGAAAAGCTGTAGAAAAGAACTTTCGTGCCAAGAAAATCTTGGTATGTGGTATAGGACCTGATGAGTACAATAGAATCTTAGCATGTGATTCTGCCAAGGTAATATGGGAAGCTTTGCAAACGGCACATGAAGGAACCACTCAGGTTTAACAGTCCAAGATTGACATGCTCACCACCGAGTATGAGCTCTTCAGGATGAAGGATGATGAGTCTATATACAAGATATGCACACTAGATTCACATCTATTATAAATGAGCTTCATTCACTTGGAGATGTTATTCCCAGAAACAAGCTTGTAAGGAAGGTTCTCAGTATTCTACCTGGCTCTTGGGAGAGTAAGGTGAATGCTATCACCGAAGCTAAAGATTTACAAACTCTAACCATGGATGAGCTGATTGGAAATCTGAAGACATACGAGATGAAAAGACAGAGAGATAGTGAAAGAAGAGAGCCGAAGAAGGAGAAGAACCTGGTGCTCAAGGCTGAAAATAATGACTCAAGTGAAGAAGATAGTGATATGACCTATCTCACTAAAAGATTTCAAAAGATGGTTCGAAGAAAAGGTGGTATACCTAAGAGAGGTAGTACAAGCAGACCAAGAAACTATGATCTCTGTCACAAGTGCGAAAAGCCAGGGCATTTCATCAAAGACTGCCCACTTCTGAAACAGGAGCATTACAAACAAAACTCTGACAAAGCAGCAAAAAGGAACCCGGTTCCTGACAAATGATTCAGCCGAAAAAGTGCAGCTAACAATGTTGTGAAGCAAGCTCTTGCTGCTTGGGGAGACTCCTCCAGTGAATCAGAAGGGGAACCAGATGCAGAAAACAGTTCCATGATGGCAGTGGAACATAAAGCAAAGGAATATGATTCACTGTTTGCATTAATGGTTCAGTCCGATGATGATGAAGAGGATGATAATGATGAGGGAACAGTGAGAGGAAGCGGACTGCAATGGACCATGAACAGTGGATGCTCAAAGCACATGACTGGAAGCACCATGGACTCTCTCTCACCGAAAGCCCTGCAGGAAGGGAATGTATCCTTTAAAAAAGGGGGTACATTCTCGGTGTTGGAAAAGTTGGAAAGCCTCTTTGACACTCAATTGAGAATGTGTACTATGTGGATGGCCTGAAGTACAGTCTCCTGAGTGTTTCTCAAATCTGTGATAAAGGGATCAAAGTAGAGTTCTTATCAAAAGTGTGCACAGTTACCAATCTGGTAACTGGCGAAGTGGTCTTAGTAGCCAAAAGGCATAAGAACATCTACGTTGCTAACTTTTGAATCTCTACAAGCTGGTGATATGAGATGCTTGAAGTCAGTTGATGATGACGCAGAACTTTGGCATAGAAGATTGGGGCATGCAAGCTTCTCACTTCTGAATAAATTGATTCAAAAGGACCTGGTTCATGGTCTGCCAAATTCAAGATTCACCTGGACACTGTTTCTTAGAACAAAGGATGAGACTTTCGAGGTATTTGTGGCCTTTCTCAAGAAGATCCAAGTGAAGATGAAATTGAAGGTAGCATGCATCAGATCTGACCACCGGACAGAATTTGACAACGCCAAATTTGATGAGTTTGTAATGAAAATGGGATCACTCACAACTTCTCAGCACCAAGGACTCCACAGCAAAATAGTGTTGTTGAAAGAAAGAACAAAACTCTGGAAGACATGGTACGGACAATGCTCATTGACAGTGGAATCGCCAAAAATTTCTGGGCAGAAGCAACAAACACTGCTTGCTACTTGGTGAACAGGTGTATGATCAAGTTCCTCCTAAACAAAACCCCTATGAGTTGCTCAATGGAAGAAAACCAAAGATAACTCATCTGAGAACCTTTGGATGAAAATGCTATGTTCTCAACAACGGGAAGGACTAGCTTGGGAAGTTTGATGCAAAAAGCGATGAAGAAATCCTTCTGGGATACTCCCCTCAAAGCAAAGCCCACAAAGTCTACAAAAAAATGGCACACTGTGTGGAAGGAAGTGTTAATGTGCTATTCAACGAGACATCCTCCTCTAAAAAAGGAGGAAACAGTGATGATCAAGATAATGAACCACTTTTGGTCCCTGGGAAATATCTGATCTTTCAAATGGGAAGGCTGATATGATGAGTCAGATGAAGGAGACATGTGAAGACAATGCAACATCCTCTTCCACTTCTCAAGAGGAACTTGGTACTTCAATTACTACCACTGAAGCTGAAGAAAGAGTTGGAGATGCAGTGCAAGGCACTCCACAAGTAACAGAACAAGGAGTGCAGGAAATCCATTTAACTTACCCAGTTCCTCTACCAATCAAACTTCAGTCCCAAATTGGAAACACAAAAGCTCCCATCCACTTGCTAATATAATCACCCCCTTGATTCTAGAGTTCAGACAAGATCAAAAATCAGAAATTCCCCAGCCTTCTCAGCATTTCTATCCCAAATAGAATCCAAAAATATCAAGGAAGGCTTGAAGGATGCAGACTGGATTACTGCAATGCAAGAGGAACTACATCAATTTGAAAGAAACAAGGTATGACACCTGGTACCTAGACCCTCAGACAAAACCATCATAGAGACCAGGTGGGTATTCAGGAATGAGCTGGATGAACATGGAAATACTACAAGGAACAAAGTAAGGCTTGTTGTCCAAGGATACAATCATTGATTATGATGAGACTTTTGCCCCAGTGGCTCGCATGGAAGCTATTAGGATCCTCATCGCCTTTGCTTCACATATGGAATTCACCCTATTCCAAATGGATGTGAAGAGTGCCTTCCTGAATGGTTTTCTCAAGGAAGAAGTCTATATCAAGCTACCTCCAGGTTTCGAACGTCATGTACATCCTGAACATGTATTCAAATTGGATAAGGCATTGTATGGATTGAAGCAGGCCCCTAGAGCCTGGTACGAGATACTATCCAAGTTTCTCTTGGAAAATGGCTTCACAAGAGGAAAGATTGACAATACATTGTCTTTGAAGAAACGGGGAAGGAACCTGCTCATTGATCAGATTTATGTGGATGACATCATATTTGGAGCTACAGCTGACTCATTATGTGAAGAATTTGCTAAACTCATGGGAAGTGAGTTTGAAATAAGTATGATGGGGGAACTGAATGTCTTCCTGGGTCTTCAAGTGAAGCAGTCCATAAAGGGAACGTGTATCAGTCAGCAGAAATGCATCAAAGAACCCTTGAAAAGGTTTGATATGGAAGCATAGGAATCATTGGATCTCTACTCTACCTTATTGCCAGCAGGCCAGACATTGTATTTAGTGTGGGATTATGTGCAAGGTTCCAATCAAATTCTAAGGAATCTCATCTGAAGGCTGCTAAGAGAATTTTGAGATATTTTAAGGGAACACAGAACCTGGTTTTGTACTATCCTTCAGCTGCCTCGTGATGTGCTCATTCACTGTGGATCAAGAAACAATTGGAAGATTTTGGTGTATACATTGATTGTGTACCGCTTCTATGTGACAACACCAGTGCTCTCAACATGGCAAAGAACCCGGTTCAACACAAGAAAACCAAGCACATTGATGTCAGACACCATTTTCTCAGGGACAATGTGGAAAAGGGTCTTATTTGTATAAGATTTTGTTGCACAGAAGATCAAATTGCAGATATCTTCACCAAAGCTCTGAGCAGGGAACACTTTGAGAAACAGGATGGCACTGGGGTCACTTAAACCTAATTGAGAGCCTGGTTCTGCTGACATGACTATGATAGTCACACTAAGGTAAAATTGGCTAAAGTGTTTTCTGACTAGGCCTAACTCACATCTATACCGTTGCAGGTAAACACGCATGATGATCATAGAAGCTAAAGGTACAATGTTGAACTTCGGAGGAGAGCTGCAAAACCTTTTTACAAAAATAGGTCAAGAACCTGGTTCCTGAACCACAAGTCAGTAGTAATGTGTTTTTCACATGCTTATTCAAAAATATAGCAAAATTAATTCAACTGCCACATCATCCGACTTCTCAGAGTCTGCATAACACGTCTTGTCTCTCAAATTCTTTCACTTACTCTGCACGTTACGTATTCCCTCAAACTACCGTCTTTTCAAAACTCTTCAGAACCCGTTCCTCTCCCCTCTCATCATTAGCTCTTTCTTCCATAAAACCCTCACACTCCCAGCAGTTCTGAACAATTATCTCCCTTTGCATCTCTTTAATTTTTCCTTCAGAACTCTCTACCACTTCTCTCACCATGACCAACGAACAATCGTCTCCTTCTCCTGCCATCAACATCACTCCCACATCTCCACCTGCCTTAACACCACCATCAGAAACCCACTTCTTCACTATCCATGATACTACTGTATTCCTCTTCATCTCCAGTCACCTCTACTCCTCCGTCAAACCCTGTCTCATTTCCATGTGTTGCAAACCCTACTTCTCCTCCTTTCTCCGAACAAACCAAAAGTGCTACTCCTCAGGCGTCAGAGGTCTCTGAGGAAGATCCCGATCAGTACTTGAAATCCTCCGTTCTAGGCTCAGTGGCTCCCACGGAGTCACCAGAAAAGGAAGCGGCACTAAATATCATGGCTATCGCTGCTAAGAGTCTTATGAATGAAGGAGCCTCCCCTCTGCCTGAATCTCAGGGGGAAGAAACTTCATTCTTAGGGGATAAAAGGACTCTGGTGCTTTTCGAGTCTCCGGTTCATGACACCTCATAGAAAAACCTATTGAAGAACTTGATTCTCTTTCAGCTGAAACAAACCAGGAGGTTGCAGAAGAAAGAGGCTTTTGAGTCTGCCTTGCAGAAGAGTAAGCAGAGTATTAAGAAAAAGAAGAAGAGGTTGATCAAATAGGAGGGAGTTGTGGCTGACAAACACATTCCAGTGGTTGAGGTTGATAAAGATGCTGTGGAGGAACCTAGTTCCTTAGTGAAAAGATCTAAAAAAGTTTGTGGTTGAGAAAGATTTGTTTGAAGGTGACATTGTGGCTGTTGCAAGCAGGAACGGGAAGTTTGTGAAATGTCTAGAAAACAAAAGTGGGAAACTGTGGGAGGACCTGGTTCAATGAAGACCATTCCAAGTGAAAGTGGCCTTGGGCAGGAGAGTTTGAGAACTCAGAAAAGTCTTGTGGGGTCGCACGTTTGACCTGGCAATCTCGGAGATGGCAGATATGAGACAAGTTCTGGACTTAGGCAACAAGTGAAGAACCTGCGGGAGAAACTGCTTGACTAACAGTTGTCTGCAAATGCCCGCATGGACCTGGTTCTCAAAACCATTGCTGCCTCCTCTTCCAAGCCTCCTTCTTCTAGTGCCCCCTAGGATCCTCTCAGTGGCCAGTTATCTTTTGCTCTGATGTTTTGTGGCTGTTGTTTTCTTTTTGTTTGTCTTTTTGTGATGGCATGTTGGATTTCACAGTTGCTGCTCCTGTTGAAACAGTCTAATTTCTTATCAATGAAACAACTCTTCTTTTGCTTGTTAGACTTCTTTATGCCGTTTTGTCTGACTGTGTCTTTTTGTTGATGCAAAAATGGGGAAGAATCGATTAAACTGAAATTGTAGCAAGCAATTAAAGGGGGAAGCATAGAGTCAGGGGGGAACATATGCGGTTGATGGTACCTTATCTGGTTAAGTCAAATAGTCATCAATGTTAAAAGTTTGTCATCATCAAAAAGGGGGAAATTGATGGTCTTAAGGTCTTTTAATCTATGTTTTGATGATCTAACAAACTTTTTGTATAGAACCAGATAAAAGACCTGAAGCATGCTTGGTACAATCATTCAAGTTAATCGACTCAAGACAATCTGGGCAGTGTGCCTTTAGATTCACAAGAACCAGATTAGGGACCTGACCCCTTGGTGTTCCCCTGACAGAAGTACAAGTCAACTATACAGTTGGAACGCAACTGCAGAAAGTGACTGTCCGCAACTGTATAAAGAGGAACACAACAGGGACCTGGTCCCTTAGGGTTCTCTGACAGAAGTATGAGTCAACTATGCAGCTGGAAAGCAACTGCAGAAAGTGACTGCCTGCAACTGTACACGCAACAGTGCAGCAGACAGTGCAGCAGTCACTTCCCATTGAGAAGAAGCATGTACTAACCAAGATTTGACATCACCATTGTGAATTGAAATCACCGTGGTAATGTCTTTTGTAGTATAACAACCTGGTGCAAGGGATCTGATCACTTGAACACTTGCAAATCAGAAAAGAAAACATTCTCTCAAGTGCTAGCAACAACCTCTCTCAAGAACAAAGTTGTAGCAACCTCAAGGACCGGATCCAAGATTGAAGATATCTTAAGTCCTTAGGTTTGTTGAGTCTTTGTTATGTGTTCTTCATTGTAACTCCTATCCTGCTTTCTTAGAAGCGTTGATTAGGAAACCTCTTGTAAAATCCGTAAACTCTCTGAGTTTATGTTGTGACTAAGTTTAGTCATAAGTTAAAGTCTTTGTTACTAGAGAGTGACAAAGTGGCTTGTGGTGAGAGTATCACAAGTTAGTTAAATTCTTTATAACTAGAGAGTGACAAAGTGGCTTGTGGTGAGAGTATCACAAGTTAGTTAAATTCTTTGTAACTAGAGAGTGACAAAGTGGCTTGTGGTGAGAGTACCACAAGTTAGTTGTGTTGAATTCTTTGTAGTGGAGTCATTACAAAGTGGCTTGTAATAGGTGTTTACAAGTTAGTGAAGTTGAAAGCCTACAAGTGTAGGTCGTGATTTTTGTCTCCTTGAGTTGGGATTTTTCCACGTAAAAATCATGTGTCTCATTTACATACTGGTTCAGTAGTTAGCACTGAGGAAACTGATATAGGACCAGATCTCTATACAGTTTGGTTCATTAGTATTTTTAGTGGAAACTCATAGTGGACCAGGTACTCTATAGTGTGGTGGACTCATATAAACTATCAGTTTAGAAATCCGACCTTAATTAGAGGTCTAAATCCCAATTTTACAAAAATCCCTAATTCTACCCGATCCCTAAATTTCAACCATAAAAATACTAGATTTTAGGTTGAAATCTTATGAAATGTAATGAAAGATTGAAAGAAAATAGGTTAGAATCGCTTACCAATGATTTGGGGAAGAAGGGTACTTGGGAAAATCGCCTCTAGGGTTTTCTTGTTTTGAAAATTTGAAAAATGAGAGAAAATCCCGTTTTTCAGCTATTTGATCAGTTGCAGAATGATCGCAAATGCGATCAAGCCCCTCTCAGTCCCACTTTGCGAAAGCGAAGTCTAGTTCGCAAATGCGAACCAGAGGTGCCCTAGCTACTCTTCGCAAATGCAATGGAGTAGCTCGCAAATGCGAACTTAACAGAGATCGCAAATACGAAGCCTGACCTCGCAATTGAGAGGTCTGAGGCCTGCACCAGAACTGAAGCACACCAGCACTTTCCTAAGTCCAAAATTCACTCTGTAGCCTATGCGAAACTCACCCGAGCCCTCGGGGCTCCAAACCAAACATGCACACAAGTCCAAAAATATCATACGAACTTGCTCACGTGATCAATTCGCCAAAATAACACCTAGAACTACGAATTGAGCACCAAATCATAGAAAATTTTCAAGGAAACTCATGAACTTCTATTTTAACAACCGGACGTCCGAATCACGTCAAACCAATTTTGTTTCTCACCAAATTTGACAAACAAGTCATAAATATAGTAATGGACCTATACTGGGTTTCGAAACCAAAATACGGACCCGATATCAATAAAGTCAAATATAGGTCAAACTTTCAAAGTCATTAAGCCTTTATACTTTCAAATTTCAACAAAAAGCGATAACTCGAGTTACGGACCTCCGAATTCGATTCCGGGCATACGCCCAAGTATCAAAACACGATATGTATCTACCGGGACTTTCAAAATACGGATCCGGGTGCGTTTGCTCAAAACGTTTACCGAAGTCAACTCAAATAAATTTTAAGGAAATTTTTTCATATTTATCAATTTTTTACATAAAAACTTTCCTGAAAAACACCCAGACTGCGCACACAAATCGAGAATGGTTAAAATAAGATATTTGAGGCTTCGAATTACAGAATTAGATTCTAAAACTCTAGATGACCTATCGGGTCATCATATTTCCTTGCTCCCTCCCTACTCACCACCCCCACCCCAAATACCCAATGTTTTCAGGACTCTATTTTATTCTTCTAAAAGTTCACACAAACCCAAAGGAACTAGTGTGCTGCTTTACTCTTTTTTACGCAAAACAACGTTGAAATTTATGCTCCATAACTAAAAAGAAAATACTCTTTTTTGGTTGAAAAAGAAAGTAAACTTTTTACAACATGAAAATAAAGTACTTTTTTTTTGTTAAAATGAAAATAAAAATACTTTTTTATATTATGAAAAGAAAATACTCATTTGTTGAAATGAAAAAAAACTATCTATAACATGAAAAGAAAGTACTATTAATAATATTTTTATTAAAGGTAGGGGTTGGGGTGGGAGTAGGGTAGGGTGGGTAGGTGGGGGTGGGTTGGAGGGAATGGGGAATATGGTAGGGAAGGTTTAGAAAGAGTTTTGGAAAATATTTTCCCTTCTTTTGACAAGGAAAATATTTTCCTCCAATTAGAGGAAAATGAGTTCATGAAGAAAATATTTTCTAAAACATTTAAGCCAACCAAACATGAGAAAATTGAAAAATATTTTCCGAAAAAATATTTTCCTTCATACCAAACACATCTCAGGTAGTCACTTTTAAGCATGCTGTTTAAAATATATCCACAGTTTATAATGTATTTAAAGATTAGCCAATTTCGCTCAAACTTCAGGACACGACGTCCTAGAGTTTAAACCTCAAAGTTCCAACTTCAGGACATTGTAGCCTAAAGTTCAAAAATTGTGTACAAAAGTTCGAATCATATGTCCTGAATTTTAAATTAGTAGTTCAGAAATCTAGGACTAAGAGTCCTGAATTTCGTATTAGCAGCTTAAAAATTCAGGACACTAAGTCCTGAATTTCCAAATTCAGGATATTTATAGCCCGTTTGACCAAGCTGCAAAAATTAGCTTATATTGAGAATAGGGATGGCAATGGGGCGGTGCGGGTGCGGGTGCGGGTGCGGGGCGGTGCAGGTTTATACATATACGGGGCGGTGCGGGTTTATACATATGCGGGTGCGGGCGGGGCAACATAAAAACAAATTCAATTTTTTGCGGGTGCGGTGCGGGTTAAGATTTAAATTTTTTGAATAAGTACAACTTTTCAGCTATCGACCACTAATATTCAACCAAGAGATATTTTTTTTCCAGTTTTGAACTTATAATTCCGTTCTCCTACGAATTGGATCATTGTAGTCTCAAATTGATTTAGTTTTTAAAATTGATTCAAAGTAGACGTCTATTCAGTTTATTGTAAATATGAATGCTTCTGCTAATTGCATCACTGGGAAGAAGAGCTGCTTGTTTTATATTTTATTTACTGCTCCAACGTCTCACTTTTAACTATATAGTTAATTTGTTTTAAGCTAAGTTCAGGTATATGATCTCATTACATTGTACACTCTGAATTGTATATTAGAATGATATACTAATAGCATTCTGTAGGGTTTATAGTTATTCCCTAGTTATGCGTATTCAAAATATGACTTGGTTTGCCACTGGATTCTGATAGAAACTTTTACATTAGCAATGACATATATAAACATAATTAAAAAGACAAAAATAAAAATAAGACAAATTGGAAAAGAAAAAAAAAGAAGAGGAAAATTTTGCGGGGCGGGTAACGCGGGTGAAAATGCAATGCGGGGCGGGGCGGGCGGGTTGGATTTTACGAGTTAAGGTAGAACCGGCCCCTCACCCGCACCGCCACGCACCGTTTGCCATTTCTAATTGAGAGGTGCTTTTTCTCATAAGTGTTTTTCTCAAAAGTACTTTTAGTGAGAAGCAGTTTGTGTTTGACTAATTAATTCGAAAAGCACTTCTGAGCACCTATTAATGTTTGGCCAAGCTTTTAAAAATAATTTCTAAGTGTATTTTTCACAAAAATGCTTTTCAAAAAAAGTATTTTTGGAGAGAAACTATTTTTTTTTTCTGCTTCTTCCAAAATTGCTTCTGCTTCTCCTCAAAAGTACTTTTTTTTTCTTCCAAAAGCTTGGCCAAACACTTTAACTTTGAAAAAAAAGCACAGTGCTTCTAAGATTGGAGAAGCTTGGCCAAACAAGCTATTGGTCTTGAAGTTTGTGTGAATTGGCTAATCTTTAAATATATTATAAATTATAGATATATTTTAAATAGCGGGCTTAAAAGGCGCTATTGGTGCACTTCTCCTTTTTTGCGAAATGTCAGGCCACGTAGGATGCGTTGGTCACATTAGAGGGCCTAACAGATAGGGTATTTTTGCATTAGTTTTGTAACATCGAGGATAATAGTGGATCGAAAGTATGACAGAGGATATAAGAAGTTTTATTGTGTGCCTCACACAACTAGCATTAGTTGTGTGAGACCCCTTTTGTCTCATAAATTTGTAGACACATTCTTACACATTTGAGTTCACAAAATTTTGGTCCATAAAATTGTGAGACAAAAAAGATGCCTCATACAACTAATGTGAGTTGTATGAAGCACAAAATAATTTTTTTTTTTATCTTTTTCTCATAGTAAAAGCGTATTTTTGACCCTTTACCCTTGTAAATTTTGTAAAGTGGAAGTGAATTTACACTATTGAATTAAAAAGAACAGAAAGAAAAAAAGCTTAGCAAAGAAGACTACCCTCGTTGAACTATATACCAATCACGAATTTCTCTATTCCTCTTATGTTGAAGCACAAAATTACAGTGAAAATTTTCCAGATGGACTAAAAAGTGCAATTATCTTTTAGGGTGTGTTTGGTTCGATGTTTTCTAATTTTTCCATGTTTGGTTGGCTTAAATGTTTTGAAAAATATTTTCTCATGAACTCATTTTCCTCCAATTGGAGGAAAACATTTTCCCTATCAAGATAAGGAAAACATTTTCCAAAACTCCTTTTTAATCTTCCCTACCCTATTTCTCATCCCCACCAATCCATCCCCACCCCCACCCCTACCCCACACTAGGGGTGTTCGTCGGTCGGTACGGTACGGTA
This sequence comes from Nicotiana attenuata, assembly GCF_001879085.1. Taxonomy (NCBI): domain Eukaryota; kingdom Viridiplantae; phylum Streptophyta; class Magnoliopsida; order Solanales; family Solanaceae; genus Nicotiana; species Nicotiana attenuata. The sequence continues at coordinate 291,532 of NW_017670916.1, read as the reverse complement.
ATTAGACATTTCGGTTTGGTATTTTTGGTATTCGGTTTCTTAAAATGCTATACCAATACCATACCTAATTAAATTCGGTATGGTTCAGTTTTTCTCCTTTCGGTTTCGGTTTATTCGGTTCGGTAACTTCGATTTATTCGGTTTGAATACTAACTAGTGTGTAGAGTCATAGACTGTAATATTCTTAATTAAAGTACTCAAAAGTACAAAACAAAATACGCTTGTTGATAAAAGTTTTGTCCAAAACCAGCAAATATCAACCCAGAGATAAAAAACTGTATATAAAGGAATAAATTTGATCATTAGAAATGTCTTGTTACTTACTTAGAGTTAATTGATGAACTTAGAGTATAAAGAAAAGTAAAAATTTTAGATTTTTTATATTATGTTATAATTAATAATATGTGTATTGTGCAATATAATATCTATTTCGGTACGGTATCGGTATTTCATTTTAAAATACAAAATACCATACCTAATACCAATTATTTTTAAAAGTAAACCAAATACCATATCGAATACCAAATACCAAAATTTTCGGTTATGGTACGGTAATTCGGTATTTATCAAATTATGCACAACCCTACCCTACACCCACCCATCCACCCACCCCCTGCCCCCAACCCCTCACCCTAAATAGCAATATTATTAATGGTACTTTCTTTTTATGTTATAGATATAGTACTTCTTTTTAATTTCAACAAATGGGTATTTTTCTTTTTATGATATAAAAAGGTTTTTTTTTCTTCATTTTAACCAAAATCAGTAGTCTTTTTTTGTGATGTAAAAAGGTATTTTCTTTCATTTTAACAAAATGATGTAGTAAAAAGTATTTTCTTTCATTTCAACAATAAAAGTTTTTTTCCATGATGTAGAAAAAATATTTTCTTACATTTCAATGAGTATTTTCTTTTCATGATGCAGAAAAAATATATTTTTCATTTCAACAAAATACGTACTTATTTTCATGTTGTAGAAAGAGTACTTCTTTTTGAACCAAACAAGAGTATTTTCTTTTTAGTTGTGGAGCACAAATTTCAATGTTATTTTTGCGTAAAAAAGTAATGCAACACATTAGTGCCTTTGGGTTTGTATGAATTTTTAGAAGAATAATTAAATTTTTGAAGAAAAATAGAGTTCTAAAAACGTTGGGTATTTGGAGGAAGGGGGGGAGGGGGAGCACATGAAATATAGGGACTTGGGAAAGGGGATGAGTGAGGAGAGTAGCATAAGCAAATATTTTTCTAAAAAGTATTTTTTGGAAGATTTTTTCCATTCACCAACCAAACAAGGAAAAATAAGTTATAAAACCACTCATTTTCCATGAAAATATCTTCTAGGAAAATATTTTCCATGGAAAATTTTTTGCTTGTACCAAACACACCCTTAATATAAGGACCAATTATTTAGGCGCGGATTCACTCCCATTCGATCCCCTTCTAGGGTTTCAACTCGCTTATTCGAGAAGATTCACCATTTGAAACCCCAAATTACAATCCGATTCAATCATGCGTGCGGCTTATGACTTCTCCTTCAATCGGGCCAGATCCGGCACACTTTCCTTCTACGCTCGGCGTCGTCCATGGAGAGAACTATTGGCCCACCCGTCTTCATATACCCGGCCCATTTCCCTCGCCGATTTCACATCTCGTGTCAAGCGAAACCTCGGTTACTTTCGGGTCAACTACGCCATCATTGTGCTACTCATACTCTTCTTAAGCCTCTTATGGCATCCAATTTCAATGATCGTCTTCTTAGTCGTGTTCGTTGCTTGGTTTTTCCTCTACTTCCATCGCGACGAACCGTTGATGATTTTTAACCGTATGGTTGATGATAGGATCGTTCTGGTTGTTCTAAGCGTTATTACAGTGGTGAGTTTGGTGCTGACACGTGTCTGGTTGAATGTGTTGGTCTCGATCGTGGTGGGAATGGTGTTAGTATTTTTGCATTGTTCGTTTAGAATTACGGAGGATTTGTTTCTAGAAGAGGATGATGCTGCTGATGGTGGATTGCTTTCTTTTGTTGGTAGCTCGTCATGATATGAAGAAGCTAACACGGAGCAAAATGTTATTGCAGTCAATGGCCTCTTGTTGAAGCAATTAATTCAACAATTTGAATAAAATGTTCATTATATGCAATATATACAAGGTCGAATTAGAATGCAATGAGGTTTATGGCATTAAGAGTGTAATTTTTCTGGGTTTATTGTATGGTCGTGAATGGCTGTTGTTTACATTTTTTCCGGCAATTGAATTGAGAATTGAGACACGGATTATTTGGAGTATGTCTAGTTTTGTGCTGTCATTGTATATAAAGAGTACTCAATTTAAGCAATGGTACTCGAGTTAGTGATCAAATGCTGCATGGAATTTCTATGATTTGTGATTGGATCTGTTTCACTAGTTAACTGAGCTTTACTGGATTATTGTTGCACTTATCATGCTGATATATTTGATTAATGAATCAACAACATCTACATTTTAAATTGTTAGGATCGGTTATATGATGCTCTGTATTCCATCCTGTTCTATTCAAGTTTAATTCAACATAGCTTGACAATGTTTTGCCGATCGTTAATTGTTCAAACAGTTCAAACATCTGGGAAACGAATGCTGTCTATCCACAGTCATTCCAGCTATAAGTTAAATCATCTTCATATATAAGGAAGTTTAATAATTTGGATGAAGATAGTGCGAACTAGTGTTTGAGGCGCGTTTTTTAAGTGAGGCGTAAGTCTCTGAGACTTTTTCAAATTAAAACAAAATTTGTTGAATAAGTCCTCCAAAATAATACTCAAATTCTCAAAAGTCAGCTTGGTAATTGCTCAAAAGTTTTAAAAAGCAACTGAAATGTATTAAATTTAAAAGTCTAAGACCTTTTTTATTGATTGAAACCCTAATTCATGGTATTCAATTATTTTTTTACAAATACAAAGAGAACTTCATTCTCCTTCATAGTAGCAAGTTCAAACTTCAAATTGCAGGTTAGTCATCTTTTTTGTTCCTCCGTGTAGAAAATTTTATTCTTTTCAACTCAAGTTACTTGTTCTTCTAAGTAGCATATTATAGATTGCTTTGACTACTTTTCTAGTGGGGATAGAGCACTATATATATATATATATATATATATATATAGTTTTCTTCAATATTTATGCAATTTTACCTGTTTATAAATATTTACTGTAATTATATTATTTTATAAAACATTATAGATTAAATACTTATGGGGCTTACACCCCGTGCCTCCGGGCTTACGCCTTGTTGAGGCATATGTAAAACGCCCCACCTTAAGCCCACACCTTTTAAAACACAGGTGCGAACATCTCCAGAATAGCAGCAGATTAAATATGCACATGAATTCTAATCTCAGAATGGCAATCAGAATACAGCAATGTAATTCATCATTCTGGAGGCTGATGATGAAATACTAGTATCTTTGAAATATAAATAATTGTGTATTATGATGGCTGGAGGTTTGAAAGACATAATGAAAAAACACTATCAAAATTCACGCAGTATAACTACAAGGTAGTGTACACTACAAGCATACAACACATTGCAGAAAAATAGTGAACTTGAGAGCATGGTATCTTCTCAGTTAGAGCACGAATAGCCGAACTCGTTCAGGGTCCCATGTGAAATCTCATCTTTTTTCTTACCCTGTTGCTTGATTCCCGCCGATCTGCACCAATTCTAGTTGCAGCAATTAAATACAACTTACAAGTCTACACTTATCATATGCCACTCGAGGCACAGGGGCCTAGCAATTCCGCCTGGTACTTCAACATAACACTAGCTCTAATATAGTTTATCAAGTACATGAATGCAGTGATAATAACTCAAGAAGCTGGAACGCCTGGAATCTTTCGAGCATAAGCCAACACCATCACAAAGTCCTTTGCTGATGAACCAATAATTGCTGGTATTCTTTCGGATGTAGTAGTTTGAAGCCACATATCAACCAAACTGTTAAGTGGTAAACTGGGGGCTATTGATTGTCCCATACATCTAATCTCAACCTACAAATAAACTCGAGTCAGCACAACAAAAAGTAAAACAATTAAATCATGTATGTTTTCTTCAGTCAAGTTTATTGCAAGAACTCTCCCTCTGTCATACTTAGGGGCAACCATACTTGTCACTTACGGGTCATCTTCTTGGTAACCAGAAAGGAACATATTACAGTTAACATTGAGCATTACACATTATAATTCCTCATATTGCACTCACGTAACATAGACAGTTACCTGAGCCAAAGTTGAGTTCAACCCGTTCAAAACCAGACCGAATGAACATTGCACCCAATGGCAATTAATATTATAGAAAATCATGTTCCCCACTAACTTCAATTGAACATCACCAAGGAAGATGTATAATGTGAATAAATGCATGTGTTGTTCATTGATTTATAAATAACTAAAATCAAGCCAATTACCTCGTCTTCGCTCTTAAGATCCAACTTCCTCACCAGGTATTTTTGGATGAAAGAAACTGGAATGTTACCGTCTCTGCAACAGCGGAAGATATGAGAAAAATTATGAGGAAAATTTGCAAGAATTCATGTCATAAAATATCAGATTATCTTTTCACCAACTTCCAGAGCAGACCTCTTTTTCTGCATTGCCATTTTACCTTTTTCAAATCTTCCCAAAAACTACTCTTTTTCCATTTAGCCTTCTTATGAACCGTTTAAGAATTTTAATGTCAGCATATCAAATTGCAAGGTCCTTTTTGTCAGTGATTTTCCTTTTTTATTTCAAAGTTCCCAGATCACAAGCACGCTTCATTTCATGCTTTCATTACTACCCGTGATATTACTGTTGGTTATAAGCCATTAAAAGTTAACAACTGTGATTTCTGAACTTAGCTGGTCTGGAGATAGGATGCAGGTTTGGTATATAATTAGTTGTTTGAAATTGGACAGTGTAATGTTCAGGTCACAAGATATAGACCAAACCAGAACAAAGAGATAAAAAAAAGGGATGGATACTTCATAGTCTTTGTCCGATCTAAGCTTCCATATATTTCAAACTTCAGTTGAAGAGGAGATCATTTTGAGTTCAAGCTCAAGGACCTTAGTTCTACTCATGAGAACATAATCAGATGGAGGGCATACTAACTATTAGTAGTGATATTCTTCTATTTCGAGCAAACGTGGATACGACCATACCACCACTAACGCACTTGATCCCATCAAAACCAAACATACTTAGGCGAGAGTAGTACTAGGATGGGTGACTCCCTCGCAAGTCCTCATGCTACATTCCTTGTTTACCCAATTGGAGGCATAGTAGTTGTTGCTTGCAGTGTTATCAAAGGCTTAAAGCGCAAGAAAAGCTCTGAGGTACATTGGGGCTTTAAGTGCAAAGGGCAAATAAAGCATGGGCTTTAATGGAGAAAAGCTCAAATGGAAAAAAAATAGTCCTAGACTAATAATTATAAGCATGAATAACAAATATATGGATAAAGAAATTGATTTTTTTCACAATAAAGTGAAATATTAATTGTTTAGGTTTGCCTCTTCAGATACGCTCGTTGGCAAGGAAAAGTATGCCTTAGAGCCTTGATGACAACACTGAAGCGCCCGCTAAACAAGGCGAAACGCTCAACACGTTTTGAGCCTCGCTTTAGGGCTTAAGCACGCCTTTGACGACACTGGTTTCTTGTTGAATACTACCCCCAGAAGACGGCCAACATAATGTACGAGGATTGGTCCTACTAGTCAGTGTAACAAATCTAACCTCGTTCACCGACAGTAAAGTAGGACCTTTTACCAAAGCAAAAGATTAGCTTTGAGAGGTCCAACCTGAGTGTTGCTGACCTAATATAAACAAATAATCTGTCCCTTCTCTAAAAGCTTAAACTTTTATATGAAGCGGCCACACTCTTATGATGAACAGGCAAAGTTTCTAAATTCAAGCCTCACCTACACGAGGTGGTCACAATTCAAAATTGGTTAAAAGGATATCCAAGGGGTGGAAACAAATGAAAATAAGAAATACAAAAATCTAAAACAATATATGGCAGGTGCGGAAGCAAACATCACTCTGAATATTGGAGGAACTTTTGGGCTGCAGAAACATGCTGCAATAGTAAATCAGTTGCAGCACTGACGTGGAAGAAACCAGAGAATTCTGAGGCTTGAGGGGCGTAGATTAAAAAGCAACTGTGGAAGTGTAGCTGGGAAATAGGCAAGAAGATGGAAAACAAGAAATTATGAATGCAGTAATGCTAGATCACAACTATTGCTACTTCTAGCCTTCTAATAAAAAAGTAGAAACAAATGAGTTTAACAAATAGACACTCTATAGTACACTATTGTTGTACTTCTTAAAAAATTAGTATAATTACACATAAGATATTAATGTCAAAAAAGGGGAACATATCCCTATAAAAGGAGAATACATATCAAAAGGAGCTATGCAAGAATATTGCTCTCTACAGAAGCCATTCAACGGCTTGGAGGAATCAGATTGGTTTACCAATGGTACTTCTAATACCAGAAGAAAGTGGTACAAGGGGGACTATATTATAAGCCAATATTTTCATCATTCACCTGATTGGTCAAATAACTGTGAACACCACATAAGATCCAGCAAGAGACTGAGTTAGCAACTATATGAGAGAGAGAGTTCATAGAGAGAGGCAATACGTAAGGAGCTATCTTAAAATCAAGAGAAGAGGAGCTATCTTAAAATCAAGAGAAGACAAGGAACATAAAGGCACTTAACTAGGCATGAACATCCATTTTATTATACTACCCAAGTTGGCGCAGTGTTATCACCATGAAGCAAGTAGCTGGCTTATAGTTTACAGCAACTTTGCAAGACAGGTCTCTCATAAGTAGTTGCAATCCCTAAGAAATACTGGCCTGTAAAAGAAAATCCTATCCTGAAAGAGGAGAATAAATCCTCCAGCATTTTGTCCCAGTAACCCCTCTAGTACCTTAACTCTTATCTTCAGCATCTATTAGCTATGCTCCAGAACTGGCTTCCTCCACAGTTAAGAAATCCAAATTATAACTGGCGTTCACATCATAACCATCTTGGAAGGTAGGTATCGGACTCACCCATCCAGTTGACTAAAATAGATAAAAGACCAATCACTGGCTTACTCCAATTGTTTAGAGCATCTAAGACTATTCCAAGACCAAATGCAAAAGACTTGGTGAGAATCCACCAAGTAATTTTCTTAAATTAATACCCCGGGTCACCCTTCGGGTTGTTCCATAGGTAAATGCCTCATTAAAGCCAGTTGGTCTCCTTCACAAAGGTGTGGTTAGAGCCCATTTGGTATAGAAAAACATAGGTAACTTTGTAGTAAGAAATTCTTTGCACTCAAGATTGTATTCAGTCATCAAAGCGCAAGGGTCATGTTACTGCATGTGAAGTCGGGATGCTCTCTGCAACACGGGTTTCCTAGGATAAGTATATGGTCCCTAAAAGCATACCCAACTGAGTTTAACCAGCTGGTTTTCTCCAATTTCAAAAGCAGGGCTAGTTGTACCCCCATATCTGAGTGTAGCAACTGTTGAATAATGGAAAAGAAGTGCGTAGGAAAGCTCCAACAAACAAACATAGATTGATACGCGGAGCTAAAGAGAACCTACAGAACTGGTTCGCCAGAACTTTCCTTAGACTGGATTTGCGATACCCGAAAATCATATCTTTCATCAAAAAGAAAAAATGAAAAAAACAACAACTAAGTAATCCACCCAGAAAAGGACATCAAACAGTTCTAGAAAGATAACAACACCTTGTAAAAACAAAAAGAAGTTAAATGAAAAAGAAAAACTAGAAAAAAAGAATCAACAACATAAAAAACCAAACCAAAAGGCATCAACAACATAGAAAGACATTGACCAGAAGCACAAGCAGAAAAGAGATGTGAAAGCTGTGGCATATATTGTTTTTACTTTTTATTTTTTTATATTGGTTTTACTTTATAGTTTTTGAAGTAACATGACAAGAAGACCAGTTTCCTCGGTGCTTCTGGAAATCGCCATTAAATCTAGAAAGGGCAGCCCTGTGCACTAAGCTTCCGCTATGCGCGGGGTCCGGAAAAGGACCGGACCACTAGGGTCTATCGTATGCAGTTTTACCTTGCATTTCTGCAAGAGGTTGTTTTCACGGCTCAAACCATTAAATATCTCCATTTAAAATTGAATATCGAGAGGCATCTTGTACATACATATTGACTTGGTATATCTACTAATACTAAGTTAGAATACAAATGTGGTTCTTTTATGCCCCTAGGGCTTTTGTTCAATGGAAAATATAGTGCAGACGCATGTCAAGAGTTTGAATCCTCTTATTAACCAAGTTTGTATATAAGTGGAGAAGTATAGAGAGGCAGGCCATTATCCACCGATTTTCGAAGCTAAGACTAAGGCTGTTTGGTGGGCCGGTCTGGGACCGGGACCTGACCGGGCCCGCGGTCCTAACGGGCTAAACGGTCCCGGCGGGCCGGTCCTGGTGGGCCGGTCCCTAAATGGGTAGGAAGCCCGTGACGGGCCGGTCTTGTACACGAGGCCCACGAGACCGGGACCGCTAAGCCCGGGACCGGCAGGCGGTCCTGGGCCGGTTCAAGCGGGCCTAACGGTCCTAACGGGCTCCAACGGCTATTTTTTAAAAAAAAAAAACTTTTTTTTTTTTAAAAAATAGCCAACGGTCAGATTTTAAAATCTAGCCGTTGGCCTTTAATTTTCAACTGTTTGGAACTTTAAAAAATAGCCATTTGGCCCCCAAACTTTATTTTAACCCCAAACTTTATATAATTACACTTTTCCCCAATTCTCAACTATAAATACCCCCTCATTCTTTCATTTTTACTCACCAATTCATCAATCTATCTCAATCTCTCAATCTATATCTAAATTCTCTTCTATAATTGCTTATTTTATTATTGCAATTTCGTGAAAAATTGTGAAGTTGGTGAATTGAAGTATTCAAGTCTTCAACGATTTTCAATTTTCAAGAAGTTGTTCGGCAATTCGGTAAACTCGTTCCAACTCTTAACTTTTAAGAATATATTTTTGTGTGTTTAGTTTGCATAATTGTAATTAATATGGCATTTTCTTTGAAAAAAATGTTTGGTGGTAAGGGAAAAGCTAAAATTGGTGAAAGTAGTCTCCAACCTACTACCCTTCCCCCGGCTCCCCGACCCAGACCAATTACCCGTCCTGCTGCTCCTATTATTCTTGATAGTGATAACCCTTGTTTTCAATTTTCCGATAGTGAATTTTGCCATAATGTTGCACAAGGTGAACAATTAAATGAAGAAGTTATGAATGCTCTTTATCCTAATCAAACTATCTTAGAAAATGATGAGGAAAATGAGGATGTAGATGAAACCCAACCGGATTTAGATGATTCACCTACTAGTCCTGTTAATAACCCAACTGATGCCCCGCCCGACCCACCTGTACAAACCCCTACTTTTAATAGACAACCTTCTAAACGCCTAGAAACATCAATAGTTTGGAATTTTTTTACTCAAGTAAGAGAACAAAATAAGGCTAGGTGTAAAACTTGTGGGAAATTGCTGGCGCATAAACATCAATAATTTTGATGAGACTTCACATCTAAATGAGCTTCAAGTTTATTTGTCGCAGGGACTTGAAAAGGAGAATCCAGACGGCACCTTTGATCTTTTGGAATGGTGGAAGACAAGGGAAAAACATTTTCCGGTTCTTGCAAGGATGGCTCGGGATATTTTATCTATTCAAGCTTCAACAGTTGCATCAGAGAGCGCTTTCAGTCAAGCAAGACTTCAAATAGGTGATCATAGAGCGTCTATGAGGGAGAGCTTGGAAAAATCAGTACTATTCAGAGATTGGATCCGCTCGGAAAGAAGAAACTTTGGACTTGCAGAATCACAACCGGAGATAGACGAAGCTTATGAAGAAATGATAGCGGAACTTGCGGAGGATGCTGCTTCGCCCGGAAGCGGTGATGAACAAGCTTCTTTTCCGCCACCACCAACGGAACCTCCTCCGAACCTTGAAGGATTTATGAGATTTGTAAGAGATACAATGTAGATTATGGTGTAACTTGTACTTTGGCATATCTTCTTTAGTTTTTTTTCCTTTTAATGGTGGTATTAGTACCTTGTTGTGCTCATTCCATTGGGGGGAAGAAGACTAAGAAAGATATGCCATTTTTGGTAATAAAAATTATAAAACATACCCTTGGCCTTGAATATCTCTTCGCAATATTTTTTTGTCTTTAACTTGCAATTATTTATAAGGTATAATATATATACATAACATACAATATATACTACAACAAATTATATAATGGAATATATATACATAACATACAATATGTACTACAAGAAAATATATAAGGGAATATATATACATAACATACAATTTATACTACAACAAATTATATAATGGAATATATATACATAACATACAATATATACTACAAGAAAATATATAAGGGAATATATATACATAACATACAATTTATACTACAACAAATTATATAATGGAATATATATACATAACATACAATATATACTACAAGAAAATATATAAGGGAATATATATACGTAACATACAATATATACTACAAGAAAATACATAAGGGAATATATATACATAACATACAATATATAGTACACTATACTAGTATACTATATATATTATATTTACATGAAGAAGTAGTACTATATATACTACAAAACAAGATTTTTCAAAATGAGGGCCCCACCCCCAATGACCACCAACGGTCATATTAATTGCACAAATAGCCATTTTTTTTTAATTTACAAAACTAACCTTATCTAACACTATAAGTACCCCCCTCCCTCTTCTTCATTTCAATACTCAATACTCATTTCTCAATCTAAATTTCTCTCAATCTGTCAATCTCCAATTTTCAAGACTTCAAGTCTCAATCTCAATTTTCAAGTTAAATCATGCCTCGTTCGGAAAGAGTGCGCTTATTTGTGTCGCAATACTATGAAGTGCTTGAAGAAAATGAAGAAGGCCAAATATTAAAGTGCAAGAACTGTGGAAGAGTCTTAAATTTTCGTTCAGGGTGTACCACAGGCATTTTAAGGAGGCATATAAAGTATTGTGTTGAGGGTATTTATCCGCAAATTCGTCTTTAAGATTTTTCAACAATTTGTGTTATTTTAAAATTATCAGACGTATTTATGCTTCATGTTGTACTTTGTTATTAATTTATTATGCATGCCAATTTAGTTTTACTATTGATTTGTTATTTTACATTTTCGTCAAACACTTTAATAATTAGATTTCTATATTATATATACCACATATATTTATATAGCCATGCATAAGAGCAATTTATATATATACATACACATATGGTTTACAAGAAATTGCCCTAAATAAAAAAAATTAAAAAAAAAGCCCGGAAATAAAAAAAAGCCCGTTAGGCCCGCTAAGCCCACGAGCCCGGCCCATTTAGCCCGGGATCATATGGGCTTAGGCCCGTCACGGGCTGGTCCTACCCGTTGAGCCCACGAAGCCCGGGACCGCGAAGCCCGGGACCGCCAGAGCCCGGGACCGCTAAGCCCAGGCCCGTTTAGCCCGGCCCGTTTAGCCCATTTAGGCCCGGGCCCGGGACCACATACAGCCTTAGCTAAGAACAGCAGATTCACAGTTATAAAAACTTATGGTTCTTTTACAAAAAGTGGGTGTAGAAATGAGGTGATAGATTAACCATGGTTTATTATGGTTGGAGAGTGTAGAGTACCTTTTGTTTTTTCACTAGTTGGGAAGTGTAAATATAGCACCATGAACCTGAATTAATAAGTTGTAGTTTCATTTCGCAACTGGAAGTTTCACATGACCTAACATTCAATTTGATACAGAAACCGCATGAATACCACACTTGAATGAATTGCACGGTGGTTGACAGGTCACAGGTGGATACAGCATTCAGGATGTAGAGGAATCTACATCTAAGACAAAGTTTTTGCTTTTCTGGACTACTTTTAAGTAAATTCCACAAGCTAATTCAGGGAGAACTGGATAGCGATCTATCTGATTATAGGAACCCGTTATACTAACATTTTATGTTAGAACAGAGAATTAGTCCGATTTCAAAGTCAAATCAGCACGTTCAGTTTAGATTATTACTTTCGATCATTGCTGGTCTATAAACAATTACCCCCTAAATGATGCAAGAATATACTGACCAGATGTGATTAAATGCTCAAAATAAAGGTAATTTAAATCAACTGCCCAGCTTGTTAACACAGCACAATGCATGTACTCAGATTTAGAGCATATCTATACAATATTAAAAGCACGAAGGCCCTTAGCGAAATGTCGTTCACCATTTTTACCCTATATAAGTGTAATTTATAATGGATAAAATTGTAAATACAAATAAATTACTATTAAAAAAAAAGATATAGCCATAGAATAAAAAGAAATAATAATTAAGAAGAAGAGTAGAAGTAGGAACCTTCTTCCTTAATTAGTATCCCTAATAATCTACCAAAGATTGTTAAGTCAAAAAATTCTTAGGTAAAAAAGGAAAAACAATAAGACAACAATTAGGAGACCAATTACTTTCGTAGGGTAAAAATGGAAAAAAAATCTATACTATATTAAAAGCAGGAAAACCCTTGAAATGTCGTTCGCCTTTTTTACCTTTACCTTTTAAAATTGAGTTCATACTAGACAAAATAGTTATTTTATTATTTTCCTAAATATTTAGTAATAATCATTTATATAGAAATCCCTAATATTTAGGAATTTAATCTTTTCCTTATATAAATTTTACTTATATAAGTTCTTCCTTATTTCAACTAGGTAGGAAATATTAATCCTTACTATAATTAAACAAGGATTTTTCAACAATAGCGTTTAAAAACTTCCTTTCTCATCACTAATATTTAGTACTTATTTAGGAACACAATTTGATTTCTTCTTGAGGAATGAACAGACTTTGATTAGCCAAACGAGTGATTATAGACAAATGAGTTTAAAATCAAAACCCACAAGCCACATTCAAACATAAATGACTAGCTAAAATTTACATACAAAAATATAAATGCACATTCAAATAAATATATAATAGATATAAATTTCTAACATCTATGGTTATTATAATCTTTAGCACATCATCAAATTCTAGAAATATTATCGAAATGATAAGTTAATTGCATGACAAATACATATTATTTTATACTAATATTTAAATAAATTTTATATTCGTCGATATAGGTTCACGCGCAAAGCGCGTACCCTAAGACTAGTTCTATTATAAAGGTCAGTTTCAGTGCTCCTGACGCAACATTAAGTAGTTAGCATATTTAGCTTCTATCATTTATCTTTATGCAATGTGACTATGACTTCTCCGTAGCCACCGCAGTAGACAAGTTGCAGAATTGTCAGTGCTGGAAAGAAATGATATATCACCTTCGTACCTCAGGAAGGGTAGGAAAAGCTTATCAAATTTTGTAAGAACGAAAATTCATGCAGCTAATATGTTCTTGGTACAACCTTTGTGAATTCTAAGAGCAAAATCAGGCATATTAAGAGCATCATCATCAGAAGTTTGTTTCAAGGAATAAAATGCACTTACTTTATTCTCAAGTAACTCCCAGAAATCTGTGGCAAGGGTGTATCTCCCTCCCTGACACAAATAATTCGGAGAATTAAAAACATTGGAAATTCACTCGTCTCAGTAAAAGTAAAACAGAAAAATTCTATAAGATAAAAGCAGATTCTCACTGGTCTTCAGAGGCCACTAATGAGAACCATATTGGATAGATTCTTCTTTCACATCTGGCACTGGTTGCCTCCAGCACAGTTTGCGGTGAAATATTAAACTCTCCAAAAGCTGATGCCTTCTTTTGGCGAATTCTACGTGATTTCTTAGGTTTATCAAATTCTTGAGGACCAGGATCACCATTATTATCATCCTTGATCTTCAATTTGTGCCCATGTTCTTTGACTTTAGTTTTACGGACATGACCCTCACGGTCATGGGAATGCACACCTTCTGACTTAGCGGTAGAACCCTGTGAGGAAAACCTCGAAGATTTGCTCCTGTTTGCTGCTTCTACCAAACAATTTAATGGTTTCCACAAATCAACTTTGCCTTCCCACTGTTTACTGCCGTTTGCAATTTCTTTATCAGGTGTAGGGTGGTCAGAAGGCTCACCACTGGAAGAATTCTGCAAAAAAATTGACATGATTGACTGTGACAATAATACTGCAGGTCTTTGCATAACATTGACCAACGACAAGACCTCAACGAAGTCCAAATTGAGGCATAGCACCTAACATCTGAAGAACATGACTTACCAGCCTTATGTTCTGAGTGAACTTGTTCAAAGTCTCAGGTGAGCTAGAGCTATCCAGTTGATCTTCTCCAGAACCTTCTTCTTTCTTGACAGGTTTCTCAATTGAAAAGGCGGAACCCCGTAATGTTTTTCTTGCCACCGATTTTGATCTTCTTCCTGTCATTCCAGTTTGTGCAGATACTCTTGGAGTGCTGACCACAAGTGACGAGAGGGATCTCTCCTTTCTCCTTACTGGCAATGCAACTGAAGGCATAATTTCAGGTGCGTTCACCTTTCGCCTCTTATAAGGGAATACCTTTGCTCTCACATCTTGCAGATTGTGATCTGGCCTGTTGTAAAATAATTAAAAAAGCAAATAACATTCTCAGGGAAAATTTTGTCTTCCACCCAACCGTAGAAGAAAATATAACATGCATAAGATGCAGCTACATGCATGAAAAAGCAGAACAGAATCGTGACAGAAAATGAAGATTAACTGAGTTGTAGTGTAGCCTAACGTAACTGGTGAAACTTGATGAGCTATGGGTACTTCAGTAATAAATTTTACCTATCATCATACACACACAAACACACACACACACAGAGACTCATTTTTTTAATGAGACATATGTCATCATGTGTTGTCCACATATTATAGTTTGCTCTCTACACACCCATCTGTTGTGTGATGCCTCTCCTTTACTACTTCAGAAGTTTCTCAGATAATCAAAAGTGAACTTTAAATCCAACAGCTACAGATTCCAATTTTATTGGATGATATAGAAGTCTGCCGATGTCTTCTGCTGCCAAGTTTTCCTCCTTATATTCCCAGAATCAATGTCTTCTTGTTACCTTATTGGTCTTTCTTCACAGAACCTCCAAATTGTATCAGGAATTAATTGTAAATACTGATCCAACCCGTAACTTGGTAAAAGGCAAATATATCAAATTGTTGTGGGATCAACATTGTTTTAAGGGTTGAATATGTGGCCTTAAAGACCTAACATATCCACAAGAGAAAAAATCAGATCTGACAAAGGGTGCAACAAGTAGCACAGAGGAAAAAATGAGAGATGTCCACCTGAGATGGTTTAACCATGTCGCTAAGCAGATCTCCAAATACATTAGTCCGTAAGGTACTAAAAGGAGAAGAGAGGCAAACCTAAACCCGTATGGAGGGATTTGTTTCAAAGACCAAATAACTTTCGTGATAAATGTGGATTTAATAAGTGCAAAAACAGTGAAGCAAAGGATCCATACAGACGATAAAACTAGTTGGGATTCAGGCTTCTCTGTTGTTACACTAACATTATGTCCTTTGTCCACCAAAAGTCTTTTTAATGTGATAAGAGATTTGCACGTCAGCGTGGAGACAAGTATCAAATTTAGAGAGCTTATAGTTTTACAGAACTCCTTATTTGCATTATTAGACAGATTATTTAGTATTGGAGTAAACTAGATTGAATAGAGTTGAACAGATATAGAGGATTCATACTACAGATCCCAGTTAATTTCGGATGGACACATAATTGATTGAATGATTAAACATGCTGTACAAGAGTTAGCGTAATTGTAGTGACACATAAGAGGAAAGCTACCCCCTAGAGCACTATGATCTGTGCTCAGTATGTTTAGAGAAATCCTAATCCATCTATGTCCAGGAAACTCAAAATGTCAACAAAAATTTAGCATGCCTGTTTCTTTAAAGATGGACTTCATAAAGAAAAAAGGTGAATGTGGTAGAGGAAAGAAATTCCCAAACTTGATGAGCATGTCATATTGCTCTCTAGTTAAACATAGAACAATCTTGAGCCAGCAATAAGTGTGAAGACCACACATATATCCAGGCATAAATAACCATACTGAAATCACATAGCTGCAGTTTCCACCTAATTTCTTTCCCACGGAAAAAGCCTGTACTTTATAGCTGCATACCAAACTCCAAAGGAGCGGTGAACATGGTACAGGCTTAATGATGTTAAGTTTGGTAGGTGTAGAAAATTAAGTTAATCAATATAGATGGAATCTTTTAGTCGAACTCTCTAAGTAAACATGGCACAGACTTCATGATGTTATATTTGGTAGGCATAGAAAATTAAGTTAGTCAATATAGATGGAATGTTCTAGTAGAACTTCCAGGTGGCGGAAAAAAAAGTTTCTGAAGAATATCTAAAGCTAAAACTTTCTGCACGAATACGTCCACTGAGTACTTAAGCACACTCTTTGCATTTAAGAAAAGAGAAAGGGAAAAGAATTAAGAGCTAGACGATAATATGACCTCAATTTCTCTAAAGGAACACAGCCTAGGTCGATATTGCAAATCGGACAGCATTCCGTTTCTTCATCAGACAACTTCTTGTAGATGCATTTCCTGCAAACTGAGTGAAGTTCCAGAAGGAACAGTGTCAAAACAGTAGTCATCTTTTTTGCAAAAACAGTTGCTATTTACAATAATACTCAAACCAAAATGCAGAAAGACAACATTTTTATGTAAAGGGAACAAGAAGAAAGTAAGCTAAGTTCAACTCATTCATCATGTTTCACACCATATACATGAATGCAAGATCGTAAACTCTTGTATAGAAAATTAACTTTCTAGAAATGCTTACATGAATAAAGAAACATCACGGTCACTTGCGAGCAAAAAGACAGCAATTTAGCAATAACTTAAACTAACACCTCTCCTGGACTCCAATTTGTAACTGAGATCACATAATCTAAAGTAACAGAAAAAGAAAATATATAATGCACGATACAAATAAATCAGGTCAATCAACAGCATTTTGAAGCTTCAATTAGACACTACGAACTGTCCTGATCAGCTCAAAACATGTATCTCCCTAGTCACAACAATAAGCAAATACAGCTGAAACGAAAACATAAAAAAAAAATCATCAATTTCCCGTAGATAATCATTAGCGCAGAGGAAATAACATGTGATTTACTGAAATAGGATCGATCAAACACATAGCTCGTTCCCATTTAGCAGGCAAAGAGTAGTACGCAATTCCAAAAAAAGTAAACCCAGATCGTAAAAATGACTGAAACAATAATCAGAAAACGGAAAGCAATTCAAAATTCAAACAGCTGACATTGAGCAGCAGCAGTGAGCAGTATATATAAAGAGAGAAATTAAAAGGGGACTCACATGTATGAAGACATTCGGAAATAGTAGTTGCATCTCTGAAGAGCTTGTGACAAAGAGGGCATGTCATGCATGCCCCAATCCTATCCCTCCTCACATTCACCACTTGATTCGACATTTATATCTGTATTTCTCTGTATATCAGCTAGCTCCCCACTCTCAATAAACAGTTTCGAGTTTATAATTTAGACCCTCAATTTTATCTCTCAAATCCACGTACTCGAGCGGTGCATGCTAGAAACGCCACCGTAACACATGGAATTTACGTTCATTCCTCGCTATTTATCTGCATTCAACCCACAAACAAAGAACGTCACAATTATCACACCCAAAGTCAGCTTCGCTGATTTAATAATAAGAGACCAGTTGAATCTGAGATTTGATTTGGGGTAAAGGGAACGTGGATTAGATGATCTCTTGTTGCTGTGTATATAACTGCGTTGTTGTGTATTTGGGTTTGGGAGTCGAAATCGAGGGTGTTTTGGTTTGGGTTGGGTGGGGTGGGGGGAAGCTCATGAACGAAACCGAATACTTCTGTGCTTTTTATATTATACTCTAAAGTAATAATTATATGTTATTTTTTGGTTTTATTAAATGCTATGTATGTAATATGAGGGCTGGGGGTTAAAATGCGCCGTGGAGAATGGGGACGAAGAGTGTGGGCTGCTGATTAATATTCGTTGTGTTTCGTATGCGTGAGCGTGACGGCGGTGCTGCTGAAGGGCCACATAGAGGGTGGTTTGGATATTAATTGCATCTCGCGGCGCACGTTAGCCTTCTAGGACATTTTTTATAAGAAAAATATTTTTCAGAATTAATCTCAATTAAGTGATATGTAATTTAACTTTAGTTAACAACTCTTTGATTTAAATAAAATATCAAGTGTAAGCAATTATTTATATGTACTTTTCTTAAGGAAAAATCAAAAAAGAAAAAGAATTCTTTTAGAAATACCTCAAGGAAAAAGATGGAGATGTAGAAGTTGATTGACTGCCTGCTCTTGTTGTTAGTTCGAATTTTCTTCTTTTTTTTATTTAATTTATATACCGAGGAAGAATTTTACGTTGCTATTGTAACTTAATCGGTCGCTGCATGTTACTTACTCCAGGTCCATTTTAAGTGATTTTTTGATATTTTTTTGTGTTCCATAATATTAATTTTTCAGATATAAAAAAGGAATTAACTTCTTCAAGTTTGCCCTTAGAATAAAGAGCCTACGAATAGTTTGTTATATTTTCAATGAGCAAATTAAGATTAGTATGGTCAATTTCATTGTTAATTAATGCTAAAAGATGAATTCCTTAATATGTATGAAAAAAGGAAAAAAATTACTTAATTTGGACCGGATGGAGTATTATTTTTCTTTATTGCTCCATAAGTAATTGTCAGCGATAGTAGGAGTATAAAATTTTATTTATTGCTGTAAGTATATACTCCATCCGTTCACTTTTATTTGGCATGCATACTAAAAATAGATTTCCATTTTTACTTGTCACGCATATCAAGAGAAGACAATCTTTTTTCCCTGTTATACACACAGTATTTATTACTCATTTCAAATTATTTTCTCGAATCTAATAAAATATGCATCAATTAATATGGGTATCATGGTAAATTATGTACATCATTTATTATTTTTTAAGGGACGTGAAAAGTCAAAATGTGTCAAATAAAAGTGAATCGACGAAATATTCCTCAAATACATTAATTAATTCTTGAGATGGGGGAAAGGGTTCATATCAGAGTTGAATTTGTATAGAATTCACCGTGTTTCAGAAACAGAGTAACGCGGTTCGGTTCCATGTTCGAACTAGGAGATGTCCGAACAACTCAAAGTCAAAAGTAAATCATCTTCTAATGTACATAATGAGAACGTGTCTCTTGTGCCCTGAAAAAAGCAATTTTTTCCTTTTGACCCTCTTGTTTTTACCAAATTAAACTACCACTTGGCGTTTCAATTATCACTAAAGTAACTCTTGTTTTTTTACTTCTTCAAGTCAAATTAATTTTTACCAAATTTATATTTTATAATCATTTGGAAGGTGTCAATGATTATTAGTTCTGCCCTTAAATTAGAATAGTCGTAGACAACTTCCAACATAAACCAACTCTTTTTCATTAATTTTAATTCTTCAACTTTAAAAATTACCCGCCTGATCTACGCGACGAGGCAATTTATATATGTATAAAATTAATCAACTAAGCCGATTAATTCAAATTCATACGGTGTAAGATCCTTTAAGGGTGAAGCTCTTACTATCAGGATTTTTTTATTTATTTTCATAGCTCAAACCCAAGAACTTTGTAAGATCTATTCGTTTATCCGTAAAACGATACAATTGGATTTGTTACGTGGTTTATAGACAAGTGAACTGATTTGATCCAAAATGATAAATAAATTAGATATAAAATAAGACTTAGCGTTAAAATCAAAGGGAATGGCAGGCTTGGCTCCGGGAGCGATACTTCCGAGGACAGAAATAAGAGCAATTTAAAACAGAAAGTAAAGTTGTATTATTTAGCATGTGAATAGATTGTAGCATAAGTTTTGCCAAAGGTTTTGTGTGTTTACAATGGTTGTTGAAACTACTATTTATAGTTATACCTAATCAGCTTTAGCACCAACGAGTTCGTGCCGGCATAGTTCCCGCAAATTCCTTAATAGACCTCTCTCATTACGTAATCCGCCTCTGAGGCTCCTAAACATTGGGCCAACGGGCCTTGGAAAGATCTTCTAAACAAATGTCCACCCAAGAGGCTGTAGCGAGCCGTTTTGGTGCGTAGTGCCCGAGATGCCTTCGGGTCTTCGAGCAACATACCATGCAGAAGATTATCGATGAACTCATTCCTCTAGTCCTAGACTAGGTTGGTTGTATTTACTCCACAATAATCGTCCACATCCAGCACCGAATGCATAAGGTGAACGAAGTACCGGAGTCAGATCCTTTTATCTCCGTGGACGACCCTAAATTGGCCAATGCATCTGCTTCTATGTTCTCTTCTCTCGGGATGTGCATGGTCGACCACTCCCGGACAGTTCAAGCAAAGTTTGGACTTTGATCACATACTGTTGCATGCGTTCCTCCTTTGTGCCAAAAATTCCATATACTTGGTTTACTACCAGTTGAGAATCACATGATCTCTATGATCTCGGAGCCAAGTCCCTGGGCCAGTTCGAGTCCTGCAATCAAAGCCTCATACTCGACTTCATTGTTAGTTAACGAAACAATTTTTACGGCTTTCCTCAGGGTTTCCCCCGAAGACGCGATTTGGACCACCTAAAGCCCCGACCCTTTCACATTGGAAGCTCCGTCCGTGAACAAGGTCCAAACTTCTAATGTCATTTTCAACACCATTACCGCTTCTTCGACAGCCAAGTGAAATAATTCGGGACTGAAATCGGCCACAAAGTTGGCCAAAACTTGCGATTTGATCGCAGTCCTAGGCTTGTATTCATATCGAATTCACTAATTTTGACTGCCCATTTGGCCAGTCGGCCTGTCAATTCAGGCTTGTGATGAACGTTTCGCGAGGGGAAGGTCATCACAATGGCTATCAGGTGGCACTGAAAATAAGGCCTAAGTTTTCGAGAGGGGACTACGAGAGCTAAGGCTAGTCTTTTAAGGTGTGGATAATGAGTCTCCATTCCTGACAAAATTTTGTTAACATAATAGACGGGATATTGCGTACGTTCGTCCTCCCGGACTAGAACGTCACTTGCCACTACCTCCGAGACCGCTAAGAATATTAGCAGTTGTTCACTTTCCCTCGATTTTGATAGGGGGGGGGGGTTGAGAGATAACATTTCAGGTCTTTCAAGTTCTGTTGACATTCTGGAGTACATTCGAAATTGTTATTCTTCTTCAGAAGTGATGACATTTTCTCGAGGATCGTGAAATGAACCTGCTTAGAGCGGCCAATCTTTCGGTTAGCCTTTGGACTTCTTTTACGCTTGTCAGCTGGTCCGGGATATCCTCAATGACATTGATCTTATCGGGATTTACCTCGATCCCCCTTTATGAAACCAAGAAACCCAAGAACTTACCGGAACCAACCCCGAACGTGCATTTTTGTGGGTTGAGCTTCATGTTGTGCTTCCTCAAGATATCAAAGGTTTCCTTGAGGTGTTTTAAATGATCACATGCATTCAAAGACTTGACCAACATGTCATCTATGTATACTTCCATTGTTTTACCTATCTACTTCTCCATCATTTTGTTCACAAGCCTCTGATAAGTGGCTCCGGCGTTTTTAAGACCGAAAGGCATCACATTATAACAATATATGCCAAAGTTCGTTATGAACGAAGTTTTTTCCTGATCCTCCGGGTTCATCTTGATTTGATTGTACTCGAAATAGGCACCGAGAAAACTCATTAACTCATGCCCGCCTGTTGCATCAATTATTTGATCAATGTTTGGTAGTGGGAACGAGTCTTTAGGGCATGCCTTATTCAAGTCTTTATAATCTATGCACATTCAAAACTTGTTATTCTTTTTCGGAACTACAACTACATTAGCCAGCCATTCGGGATACTTTACCTCCCGGATTGAACCGATATCAAGCAATCGAGTTAGTTCTTCCTTAACAAACCTGTTTCTGACCTCGACTATCAGGCGTTTCTTTTGCCTTACCGGAGGGATGCTTGGGTCCAGGCTTATCTTTTGCATGGCCACCTCTAGCAGGATACCTGTCATATCCGAGTGCGACCATGCAAAACAATCAATGTTAGCTTAAAGGAAATTTATAAATCCTGACCTGAGTTCGGGATTGAGTCTTGTTCCCAAGTGAAATTTTCTCTCCAAGAACTCCTCAAACAAAGACACTTGTTTGAGTTCTTCTACTGTGGACTTGGCCACGTTTGTCTCTTTCGGTACCTGAAAGTACCTCGGTACCTGGTGAGATTCCGACAACTCCTCGCCTTTATCATATTCACTTGGCTCGTGAGTAGGCGTCGGTTCCTGTAATTTCTATATGATGGGTTCCTTCCCTTTACTGCTTGAAATCGATACTATGTTCATTTCTCTTGCGGCTGGTTGATCTCCTCTTGTTTGCTTGATTCCCTCTGGGTCGAGAATTTCAGCAGTTGGTGGTGTATTGATGGTACGACCTTCATTTCATTTAACCATGGTCTACCGAGAGTTATATTGTAGCCCATGTCGTCGTCCACCACTTCAAATAAGGTGGTCTTTGTAACCCCTTCGGCGTTCGTGTGCAGCAGGATCTCCCCTCAGGTTGTCACACTTGCCAAGTTGAACCGGACGAGGAGCTTTGTTGTCGGAATGATGATTTCGATTAATTTGGCTTGTTCTAGCACTCTCCATTGAATGATTTTGGCTGAGCTTTAATCTTGAAATCTAAAACATTAAGAGAAATTACCAGGGCATCATTATGCGACAAAAGAAGTCCGTTTATGTCTTCCTTCGTGAAGGTGATGTCTTCTTCGGTGACTTCCCGGAGTCTCTTGCTGTGGGTCACCGATACTTTTCTCTCCTTGGCTGCCGAGAAGGTTACACCATTGATTTCATTCCCTCCAAAAATCATGCCGATAGTTAGCCGAGGAGGGTCTTCCCCTATCTACGAGGATTCTGCGTTATCCCGGCTGCAGCCGTAATTACTCTTGGCTCGGTCGCTCAAGAATTCCCTAATATGGCCTTTCTTCAACAATGTTTCCACCTCCTCATGCAGATGCCGACAGTCTCCAGTTCTATGACCATAAGTCCCATGATATTCGCACCATAGTTGGGATCTCTCTAGCTGGGATCAGATCTATTGGCTTTGGGAATCACGCTTCTTTAATGTTTCTCATTGTTGATACTAGCTCCATTATGCTGATGTTGAAGTTATAATCAGACAGCCTGGGATATGAGGAATCGGGGGTCCCTTACACTTCTTTCTCTTGAACCGATCTGTTGTTTCGGCTCCGGTAAGTTCTTCTTTTAGGAGTGAACCTATTCGAGGATTGGAACCCTTTGCTGCCACGTCCTTCGACTCTCTCGTAAGGAAAGAATCAACCTTTAGAAGATCGTTGGTCTGCATCAAAATCATCCTTGAAATTATCCAGGTCTTTTCTCGATCCCGTCCTTAGGTTGATGTCGGGAATCCGAGATGATCATCTTCTATCCTTATCTTCGATTCATAGTAGTTATGGACATCTGCCCATGTGGTCGCTTAGAACTCGAGCAGGCTTTCCTTCAACTTTTGGAAGGCGTCGGAGCTCCTCGGGTTCAAACCCTTAGTGAAGCCTCAGCTGCCCATTCATCTGGTACGACCGGTAGCAGTATCCTCTCTTTCTGGAATCTAATAACGAACACCCGCTACAATTCAAACTCAGCTTGTGCGATCCTGAATATGTCCGCCTTTCGGGCTTGGACCTTTCTGGCCCCGGCGTGTGCCTTTATGAATGAATATGCGAGCATTTCAAGAGAATCTATTGAGTGCTCAGGCAGGAGTGAATACCATGTCAAGGCCCCTTTCGTGAGGATTTCTCCAAATTTTTTCA
Source organism: Nicotiana attenuata (assembly GCF_001879085.1). Classification (NCBI taxonomy): domain Eukaryota; kingdom Viridiplantae; phylum Streptophyta; class Magnoliopsida; order Solanales; family Solanaceae; genus Nicotiana; species Nicotiana attenuata. The sequence goes on along the minus strand of NW_017670916.1, from coordinate 267,609 downwards.
GTAGAACCGGCTCAATCTCATGTTGAGCCAGGTCGTTTCCTTTCACTGCCGTTGTATAAGCTCTGATGTGCTCCTGAGGAACTAAAGTCCCATCGTACTTTGGTATGTACGGTGTCTTGAACCGTTTCAGAATCAATTCTGGTGTTGTGCTCGGCTTAAATGGCAATTGGGTGTACTTTTTTGAGTTTGGGCCCTTCAAAACTGGTGGTGCGCCCGAAATTTGATCCATTCGGGCGTGAAACTCCCTCGTGTTCTGATCCATCCGCTTGTTCATCTCCCTCATGAATCTCATGAATTTGGTTTTGAAAGGATCATTACCGTTGTCGTTATCGGATCCGCTGCCGGTACCCCCAGCTCCGTCGAAACCGACCTCACCACTCGAGGTGTTATTATCAACTCTTTGATCCGTTTGATTTGCAGGAGCGTTGATAGGAACTAAGCCTCTTCCATTTGCGTTGTTGGAAGCGCCTGACAATGTCTGCTTCAATTCCGTCATGACTTGGTCTTCTTGCCTTGAGAGATGACCCATGATGGCTTTCTGTTGTTCTCTCAAGATCCTTACCGTTTTCGCGATGTGTTCATCCTATGCATCACCGGGAGTTATTTCCGCACGTGTAGGGGATATTGTCTGCCATTAACCGGAGTTTCCACATCCCTCTCATTGTGGGTATTACCAATCAAATCCTTATGTTGAGGTAGATTTTCGTGTGCCTCAACTTTGTTTGCAATGTTGACATCATTAGCTGTCATTTTCGATTTTTGCTATGAAACAAAGAATCAAACGAGTTAGTAATAGATGCATGGATCAACTCAATTACGCAATTGTCTATGCCCCACGGTGGGCGCCAAACTATTTACCCATAAAATGGTATAGTTGAATTTGTTACGTGGTTTACTGACAAGCGAACTGATTTGATCCAAAATGATAAATAAATTAGATTAAAAATAAGACTTCGCGTTAAAACTAAAGGGAATGGCAGACTTGGCTACGGGAGCGATACTTTCGAGCACATAAATAAGAGCAATTTAAAACATAAAGTAAAGTTGCATTATTTAGCTTGAGAATGAAATGTAGCATAAGTTTTGCCAGAGGTTTCGTGTGTTTACAATGGCTGTTGAAACTACTAGTTAGAGCTATCCCTAGGAATGTGTAAAAGGGGCCATTGATGTACGTGTAATGGCAGGCCGTGAATGCCAAAATTCTCTGCAAATGCTGCCTATTTAATACTAGGAAATATTCTTCATTAAATGCCATCTGGGGGCAAATGTTTGACCCGCTCCCGTTGATTTCCGTTCGGGGTCTATCTGATACCAACTAAAACTATTGCCCCCGGTCTTGATTTTCATTCGATTTGTCTTCCGCCTGTCCCCGGTTCCACGTGTCATGCTACCATTTGGTCGTTTAATATAAATCAATTTTACCCTATACAATATCCTAAAAATAATCATTTCTTTTTATGTGATAATTTATCTTGAATATATTGGACATATTTCAGCAACCGTTCTTTGTCTATGCCCTTCTATAGAAGGAAAGAAGAGGAAAAGCTACACCAGCTAAGAAAAGGAAGCACAAGAGATGAAAGTACTCTTATAACTCTTTTACCTAGACAAAGATACAGATGAGGGGAAAAATAGGAAAAGAGTTTTTTGAATACACTTTATTCGATCTTCTTATAGACCAAAATATAAGAAAAACAGAGAGAAAAGTCAGGATAATGAGCGCTCTGCCTGCCAAGCGGGCGGCAGGAGCATTAACGTTTATATGAGTAGAACCTCCAAATAGTAATCTTGTCACGACTCAATTTCATGGAACGTATTGTTCGTTTTGGCCCAACAAACCTCAAGGATTTGTCCCTTATGTTATGCCATCATCAAGATTGAAAGCGTGAGTATCATGTGAACTTGTGTTGTACCTTATAAAACTTTTTACTTTCTCTATCATTTCGATGTGAGATTTGTCTAACGTGATATGAGCATCCCTTCATCAAAAGTTTGCCATCCTAGAAGCCTATTAGTCCTACTTGACCTGCCAACCTCGATCAACCCTCTGTTATGGACATCACATTCATCCTCCCTTGGGACTCAACATCGCTGAGGTTTGTCTCAGATCTTTTTTCTTTTAAGAAAAACAAAAAAAAAGCCACGCTCGAATAAAACAAAATAGTGCAAGCAATTAACATCTCACGACCCAAACCGATGGGCCGCGACGGGAATCCGGTACCTTACTCAACCGAGTATCAACATAACGTATCTTTTGTATCATACTATCATAGGTAACTGGGCCAACATGGCCACAACTCATAATGTGTAACTCTAAGTGGACCACAACTCGTAATGTATAACTGTAAGTGGGAAAATACTGTATCAATGAACCATCTTTCTCAAAACATGAATACATCTGGGCCTTCAAGGCCTCTGACATACTTTACAAAATAGACCTATGTCTAAAAAGCCTCTAAGATTATTTGACATCAAATGGGACAGGGTACCGGACTATCCATAAGTTTGTAGCAAAACTCTGACACGATGACTCATAGACTCGACTGCAATCCGAATGAGGTGGAGTCTTACCGAACCTTCTCTGAATGTTAACCTCGTCTAGTATAAGGGCTCGTCAAACTGATTATCTATACCTGCAGGCATGAATGCAGAAAAGGACGTCAGTACGAATAATGTACCGAGTATGTAAAGTGGAACTGAAACATAACAATAAGTCAACATTAATTTAAGACATATAAGAATTAACCTGAATCTTTGTATATGCATACTTATTATACTTATATATATAACGCTTCTCTTTGAGACTATTTCTATTATCCATATCGTATAATGCAGGACTGCCCAACTGATTAGTGGTAACTGCCCGACCGGCCATAGCATGGTAGTAAATGCATGACTGCCTGACCGGCCATAACTTGGTGGTAAATATGTAACTGCCCAACTGGCCGTAGTTCGGTGGTAAATGCATGACTGCCCGACCGGCCGTAGCTCGGTGGTAAATGCATGATTTCCCAACCGGTGGTAAATAACGATACATAACTGCCCAACCTGTGGTAACTGCCCGACCGACCGTAGCCCGATGGTAAATGCATGACTGCCTGACCGGCCGTAGCTCAATGGTAAATGCATGACTGCCCGACTGGCCATAGCTCGGTGGTAAATATGTAACTGCCCAACTGGCCGTAGCTCGTTGGTAAATGCATGACTGCCTGACCGGCCGTAGCTCGGTAGTAAATGTGTAACTGCCCAACCGGCCGTAGCACGGTGGTAAATACATGACTGCCCAACCGACTGTAGCACGATGGTAAATGCATGAAGATGCATGTATCACTATACTATAAACATTAACATCTTTATCAAATACCTGAATAGAGACTTACGAATATGCTTAGACATGCTTGAATATCAATTTACAGGAATGAATAACATAGACATCCTTAATTGCTAAGAGTAGAACCACTTATGGAATAACATTACGTTTACATATCGTTACTTGGTCATGCCAAAAGAAAGAAGATTAGCCTTAACATACCTGAGTCGATTCTCTTGACAATCCCTCTAATACACGTTAATTGCGACAAAACACATGACGGCAAGATCGGAGTAGGGAAAAATCCGTATGATATTCTTGAGAAAGATTGTACCGTACTCCCTTATAATTGCAAAATCTCACGTTGCTTTGAATTGTTGAAGATCTTACCTTGCTTATGTGATATATGCAGATGCATATTAGAATGAGTTATGTGACTTACGTTGCTTATCCATGTCTCTTAAGTTGGAGATATTTTATATATGGATGTGGGCCCCACTTTATGTGGTGGCTTAACCACATACCTTTAATCCTTAATCTTGCCACATAATCTATAAGACTTAAGAGTCATAAAGCTTGGGGTGGCTTGCTGCCATGTGGGATTCTTTAATTTCCCAAATTTTTTAATTAATCTCCCACTAAAAATTATTAATTACCCAATTATCAACATAATTAAGAATTATCTTAACTTACTAAAAAATACTACTCACTTTTAACATACCTTATACTTCTTACTATCATGGTCATGTAGTACCTTGTATGACACTAGTCCATAAATATTGGGTATTATAGCTCGGACCGTATTTTATCTTAAAATGTTAAACTTCGACGAAACTCATTTTTTTCAACTCGTTTACCCTATGACCTTCATGACACATACTTATCACTTGTTATAAATAGCATAAATAATTATAACCTCAAAAATAGTCTTATCCTTGAACTTATGTCAATTATCTTACGACAAATCCAACGTACGAAATCACGGTGTAACATGACATTTGCTTCTCGGCTATGTATCTATATATTTATACAAAGATAGCGAACTCAAAAAGGATTTGGTAATACTCTTATTAGAAAAAGATATATCTATCTCTTTATGGGATGTTATAGATAATAGACTTGTAACACCCTGAAAAATATCGAGGTATTTTAAAGTTATTAAGAAGATTAACGTGTGCTAATTATATTAATTCGGGTGTAAACAAGGACTAATGATATGAAAGATATGAATTAATCATGGTAATATGTGTACAAGGTTTAATAATTGATTATGGTCTAAGAAGATCCCTAAGGCTAAATCAAGTAGGAACTATATGATGGGCTAAAGTATCTACGAGTTTAGTTTTTATTTCTTCAAACCGTCCGTCATTTGGGCATTCCTATGAAATGTTATGAGCTTTCTACGAAAGGGTGGCGGAGAAGCTTTCCAGCTACATAGCTACGCAACTTGCGTAGCTAAAAGCAGTAGCGGGAGGAAGGAAGGGATTTATCTTGCATAGCTATGCGGCCCTCAGATTTTGAAATTGTCTGAGAAGGTACAACCTGCAAAGCACAAAGTACAAGTTGCTGAAGCTGGGCTTATAAATGTAAGAATTCGGGGTGAGAAAGAAAATGAATTTTTGAAGAAATTGAAATTTTAGAGTGAGAAACACACGGGCATGGCAACAAATGCACTTCGTGGGAGTTATTATGTTGTATCTATGCTAGATTAATATTGTTTGATGATATACTAACATTGTTATGGATCAAAATCTTTAGATATTATAAAAACAGTCAAAGATCTCCAAAGTTCTTCAAGGATAGGGTTTTCTTCAGAAAGGTAATTTCTTTACTCGCACTTCAAGAGTGATAATTAAAATAGTGTATGGAATATGTTTTGACGTGGAAAATACAATTTTGATATGAGATTAAAAAAAACCTAGAGATTTAAATTGGATAAAATTTTGGGTCTAAATGAAGAGAAAGGTGAATAGTAGTTGGTTTATATTGATGAAAATGTTTTGAGTTTCTAATGGTTTCAATATACTTGTTAATCTAATTGATGCACGAACTGAAGAGGGAATCAAAATTTGGCTAAGAAATAACACTAGTCCTTGAATTGGATGTTCTTGAACCTAAGATTTTATTGAAAAAGGCAATGAATAGTGACTTGATAATGTTGGGTAGTTAGTATAGTATCATTAATCACTGAGCACTAAAATAATAAGAATGGAGTTGAATAGACTAATGAATAATTTGGGATGGTTGAAGGCTTGTTGCCGAATTATGAAGCCTAAATAGATAATTATGAATTTTTTCGTGTTTGTTTTGACGTAGTTGGAATATCTAATGGTAGATATTGAATTGTTGGTGGTATTTGAGCATTTTAATCAATTGGATCAGTGTAGTATTATTTGGAGCTTGAAGATTGAAGTAAGTTGATTATGGTTTACTCTTCTTGGGGGATTCTCTAAAAGCATGTTTTGAGTTAATACGTGATATTATTTATAAATGTGCATCCATACTTGTGAGGATAAGCGGGAAGGATGTCACCATGTGTTTCTAAGTTTGTTGCTTACAAAGCGTCATGTGATTTTATCAAAATCTTATTTTCAAAACTTGTATGCAAGATGACACTTAAGAAGATGTTATAAGTTTTATTAAAATGTATGTGTTGATAAGAGTATAAAATGTTTAAATGCTAAAGATATGTTTTCATGAAAAATTATGTCTTTTGAAATTTGAATAGTAGAATACCACTTATTGTATCTTTAAAAGATTGATGTTAAATTGCTAAAGACTTTAACATGGAAAATGTTAATCTTTTGATATTGTTCAAATGGTTTTGGATTGGCTATGAAAATCATGATTTGATAAAAATAGATCATTGGAGGCCATTAGGCTATAAATCTATTTTGGATATTCAAATATTTTGGTAGTTACTAGTGGAGACCACCGAGATTGGTTCGACTGTTAAGTTCATTTTCATGGAATTATATGTGTCGGTGTAGGGACACATTCCAAGGTTAAGCCGAGGTTTGTGGGATAAAGTCCCCCATTGAGAAGGAAAATGATCATTATTTAAAGTAATGAGGTTAAGTCAACTCGTATGGCACTATGTGAAGTCACCAAGACAAGTAGGGTCAAATACTTGTTGCTAGGTTGATCACCTAGTGGTTGTTTATTATATTGGTGTCGGTATAGTACTCCCGGTGAAAAGTAAAGAAGACTTTCTTAGGCCTAAGGAGCCGAAAGTAATTTCAATGACTTAATGAAATTGAAATGGTTTTGTATGATTTTTATTAAAATTTGTGGATTGATATAAATGTTCTAAATTTTTTTATCATGGTTTATTCTTCACTTGACTTTTTATTTGAAATGATAAAGAACATGATTTATATAATTATTTATCACTTTATATCAAATATTGCTTCCATAATTTTTGTAAAATCTTCTCCCAGGAACTTGAGTTAGAGAGAGTCTATGACACTTATTGAGTACCGCGGTGGTGTACTCAGCCATCAGAGGCCCCTCTCTAGGGTCCCACTTACTTTACATGTTTCAGGATGAAGTGTGATACATGGTATACGAACAAGGCTAAGATGAACCTTTTTCCTAGGTATATGGTAAGGCACCTTTCCTATTCCTGATAGCTATCATGTTGTTTTCTTATCTTATATTAGTCGAGCATTAGCCCAAGTGTTCAACTCTATACTTTGGTAAGAGACCCCATAGATAGCTGTGATGAGTTGTAGTAATGTGATGGTACACGATATATATGAAAAGATATTTGTTGTATTTGATCTCATTATTGTTATGAAAGACTTCATATGTGATTTTTGGAAAAAGGTTTCATCATTTAACTTGAATATATATATATATATATATATATATATATATATATATATATATATATATATATATATATATATATATATATATATGATTTTCAAAGAGTTTCCGCAGTTAAATTAGTTTTCATGCATATGGTTTGATAGGTTTAAGTTTAAGTTTCAATGATGACAATATTATCTTATGTTATATTTACAGGACAAACAAAAAGAAAAGAATGAAGATGCTCAGCAAGATTGCTACTGGATTCAAAATAGCAAGTAAGGAAAGAATGAAGATACCATTACTGCATTAATGATCAATCAAGAAGCATATTGACTCGTCCTCAATCAAGGGAACTCAGATTGCCAATCATGGATACTTTATTTTCGAAGATCATGCTCGTGAATTAATCTCTCCAGGCGTAAACGTCTCCTTAAATTCAGTTGTGACAAGGAAGGTCACATTCGAATCTGGGCTAGTCAAAGAGCAAGATTCGCATAGGCACCCCTTGGGTCAAATCCCTTAATTGAAGATCTTGTTCCTCTGATTTTAAAAAAGACTCAACGGCTCTTTTCTCTCCTATAAGAAGGCTGATCCCTTAAGAAGAAGATTACGCAACTACACAAACTGTATTCCAAATCTGTCTACTTCTTAGTTCAAACACTGTAATTCTAAGTTATTAGTGTCTCAAAAGATAGAGATATCTTGAGTACAAAAGAAAGTTGTGTCAACTGATTAGAACTCAAGTGCTGATATTGTACGTTGGTGGTAAACGCGATAAAACCATCAATATTGTAACTTTGTTCAAAGATCTTAAGGGAACCCTTGTGACCCAAGGAAAACTGGATGTAAGTACCACAACGGTACCGAACCAGTATAAATCAATATGTGCCTTATCATTTCTCTTTACTGCTTTCGCTCTTTCTATCTTGTGATTAGTCAACTAATACTTGTATTAGTTGACCAAATTTTAGTTAGTCAACAATTCACCCCCCTCTTATACTTTCAATTGGTATCAGAGAAAGGCTCACAACCTTTGCTTTACCGCTAGTGATACGAAGATCAATGGGATACAGCACTGTTGTCAGTGCTCTCTTTCAAGAAGGAACCTCTCAGGTTCGATCCCCTTACTTCAATGGTCAGCATTTTTCTCATTGAAATGTTCGCATGGAAACGTATACTATGTCATATGACATCAAAGTATAGAGTGTGATAAAAAAGGGAAACCTTCCAATTCCTCCCAAGAAGGATGCAAATGGTCAAGTCATCACATTATCGGATCCTCAGGATTTGGACGATTACACTGATGAGCAATCTGCTGTTATCACTGTCAATGCAAAAGTAAAAAATCTACTGTACAATGCTATCAGTGGAGAAGAATATGAAAAGATATCCTGTTGTGAGACTGCAAAAGAAATGTGGGATAAACTGAAAATCACTTATGAAGGAACCAACAAGGTAAAAGAGACTAGAATAAATCTCCTGGTTCGGGAATATGAACTATTTCAAATGAAGGATGGAGAATCTGTTGAAGAAATATTTTCCAGGTTCAGCAAAATTCTTGGAGACCTCAAGTCATTTGGAAGACCTATTAAAAATGGTGAATAGGTTAGAAAGATCTTATGAAGCCTACCTACAATCTAGCAACCAAAGGTCATCGCTTTAGAATGTCAAGATCTGGACAAAATCTCCTATGATGAACTCAGAGGTAACTTGATTGCTTTTGAGAAAACTCATCGTGATAGACAAATTCAAGAGAAGAAGAAAACTGCTGCTTTCAAGGCAACTATGGCTGAACCAGCAAATGGAGATGAAGAAGAAGGAGGAGAACAAGATGAAAACATTGCAATGCTCTCGCAAGTTGTGACCAACATGATGAGAAGAAACAGAAACTACAGAAGAGGTAAGCCTAATTTCATAAAAGGGAGGGTGAGAAATGAAATAGATAAAAATGATGGAAGATGTTACGAATGTGGAAGGTTCGGACACGTTCAAGCTGACTGTCCAGAATTAAAAAAGAAGCTTAACAGAAACATGCAAAAGAAGAAAACTTTTGGAGCATGGAGTGATGAGGAGGAATCTGATCACGAGGAAATTGCCAACATTTGCTTTATGGTTCTAAGCAACGATGAAGAAAATGATTCAAGAGAACCTCGTTCACTGATGGATGAAGGAACTAGTAAGGTACGTACTCCTTTATGTCCAAACTGTTATGAACTTCAAGAATTTGTTGATATTGCTCTTGCAGACATAGAAAGAGTAGTAAATGAGATCTGAAAAGTCAAGAGAGAAAAAGAAAGAGAGAAGAAGGACTGGGCCCCGAAACTAGAAGTATGCAAAATTGAACGTGATATACTTCAAGAAGAAGTAAATGAACTCAAGTTTCAATTAAATGGAACGCAAAGAACCTCAAGTTCTAGTTCAGAGTCTGATTAGAACGTTCCTGTCAGGAAGAAAATAGCATGTTCCTTTTGTGGTAAAAATGGTCATAACACTAACAATTGCAGGAACAGAATTAGAGCTGAAAATAGTTCTGGCAACTCTAACAGCTCATCTTGCACCTACTGATGTAAAAGAGGTCACACCTCAAATCATTGCAGGTTCAAGAACGTCAGGAGATGGATTTGGAGACCAAAATCTTCAAATCAAACTAACTCTCAGAAATCTAACCATTCAGGACCCAAGCAGGCTTGGGTACCTAAAAATAAGTAATCTTGTTTTGTAGGAACACCGCAAGAAGAATCGAAAAGGAAAATGGTATCTCGACAGCGCGTGTTCCAGACATAGACGGGTGACAATCAATTGTTCAAATCAGTCACCAAGCCAGATGGAGGAACAGTTACCTTTGGTGACAAATCCAAAGGAAATGTTATTGGTGTTGGAAAGGTTCCTTTAAGCTCTACATGTGATGTGGATGAAGTCTACTTAGTCGATGAACTCGGCTACAATCTTCTCAGCATCAGTCAACTATATGATAATGATTATGAGGTTCGTTTTAAGAAACATGGCTGGTTCATAGAAGATGAATCATGTAACATCATTCTCTCTGGTAACGGGACATAAATGTCTATACTATCAAAAAATTGGAAAACTTTGGGGATCAAATTTGTCTTAATTCTATAATTGAAGATCCCTGAGTTTGGCATAGAAAACTTGGTCATGCAAGCATGCACACCATTTAAAAACTTTCAAAACATGACCTTGTTGTTGGTCTTCCAAAACTGAATTTTTTAAAAGATCATATCTGTGATGCATGTCAATTAGGAAAACAAACTCGATCCTCTTTTAAAGTCAAAAACATTATTTCAACCTCTAAACCTCTTCAACTGCTGCATATGGATTTATTTGGCCCCACTAGAACTGCTAGTATATAAGGTAAGAAATATGCTTTTGTTATTGTAGATGATTTCTCTAGATTTACATGGATTATATTTCTTAGTCATAAAGATGATGCCTTAAAGAATTTTGAAGTTTTCTTTAAGAAGGTTCAACGTGATATCTACCATCAGGAGTGATCATGGAGGAGAGTTTGAAAGCAGAGCGTTTGAAAATTTCTGCAATGATCAAGGAATCTCCCATAATTTCTCTTCACCAAGATCTCCTCAATAGAATGGTGTAGTAGAGCAGAAAAACAAAACCTTGCAGGATATGGCAAGAACCATGATGTGGAAAACTCTTTACCTCATCATTTCTGGGCAGAAGCTGTAAGTACAGCATGTCATATCATTAACAGGTGTCTCATTCGACCTATACTCAAAAAGACTCCCTATGAACTGTGGAATGGTAAGAAACCAAACATCAGCTACTTCCACCCTTTCGGATGCAAATGCTTTGTTCATAACAATGGAAAGGATAATCTGGGTAAGTTTGATCCAAAGAGTGATGAAGGTATATTTCTTGGTTACTCTCCCTCAAGTAGATCTTATAGAGTTTATAATAATAGAACTTTATGTATTGAAGAATCTATTCATGTTGTTGATACTAACCCTCGCCTAAGGAATGAACATGTTCCAGAAGATGAGGAAATTTCTTGTGCTCTAAAGTCTGTTATTGTAGGTAAAGATCATCAAAGTGAGTCAACTAATCTACAGACTCAACCAGCTGAAGCTCCTCCAGAAGATCTTGACTTATCTCAACCAGATCAGTCGACTAACAAAGAAAAGATCTCTAAAGCAGATACTCCAAATGAATGGAAGAATGAACCAGGATATCCTCATAAATTCATTATAGGAGATCCACAGGAAGGAATAACTACAAGAAGATCTCAAAAGAACAAATCTCATGTAGCTCTCATTTCCCAATTTGAGCCCAAGAAGGTTGATGAAGCTCTAAAGGATTCTCATTGGATCAACGCTATGAAAGAAGAATTAGATCAGTTTGAGAAAAACAAAGTTTCGCAATTAGTTCCAAAACCTCAAAACTCATCTGTTGTTGGGACTAAATGGATTTTCAGAAATAAATTGGATGAATCAGGCCAAGTTGTTCGGAATAAAGCAAGACGGGTGGCTCAAGGTTACTCGCAACAAGAAGGAATCGACTTTGATGAGACCTTTGCACTTGTGGCAAGACTTGAATCCATCAGAATCCTACTTGCCTTTGCCGCTCACAAAGGATTTAAACTATATTAGATGGATGTCAAAAGTGCGTTCCTAAATGGTTATATATCTGAAAAAGTATACGTGAAGCAACCTCCTGGGTTTGCAAATGCCACTTTTCCAAACCATGTATACAAGCTGACTAAAGCCATGTATGGTCTCAAACAAGATCCGCGAGCATGGTATGAAGGTTAAGTTCTTTTCTTCTAAATCAAGGTTTCAAACGAGGTAATATAGATACAACTCTTTTCATTAAGCAATCAAATTTTGGTGATCTCATTACTCAAATTTACGTTGATGACATTATCTTTGGTATCCCTAACACTATTTTGTGTGAAGAATTTGCTCTTTCCATGAAAGGTGAATTTGAAATGAGCATGATGGGAGAACTAACCTTCTTCCTTGGACTTCAAATCAAGCAGTCTCCTAAAGGAATTTTCATCAGCCAAACCAAGTATACCAAGGAGCTTATTAAAAAGTTTGGGATGGAAAATTCTAAGGCTATCAGAACTCCTATGAGCCCAACTACTGTGCTAGATGAAGACAGCAATGGAGAAATGGTTGATGAAACCATGTATAGTGGAATGATTGGATCTCTACTTTATTTAACTGCTAGTCAACCAGATATTATGTTTAGTGTATGTAAATGTGCCAGATTTCAGTCAGCTCCTAAGGAATCCTATTTGACTGCGGTTAAACGCATAATTAGATATTTAATTGGTACTACTCAATTAGGACTATGGTATGATCATACTAACAATTTCTCATTGAGAGGCTTTTCATATGCTGATTTTGTAGGAGACAAAACTGAAAGGAAAAGTACCAGTGGGACATGTCAATTGCTGGGAAATGCCTTAGTATCTTGGCATAGCAAGAAATAAAATTGTGTTGCTCTTTCAACGACTGGGGCAGAATACCTAGCCCTTGGAAGTTGTTGTACACAAGTTTTATGGATTATGCATCAACTCCTTGATTATGATTTATGTCTTACTGCCATTCCTATTTTTTGCGACAACACCAGTGCTATATGCTTATCTAAAAATTTTGTGCATCATTCTAGAGCAAAGCATATAGAAATTAAACATCATTTTATTCGTGATCATGTTGCAAGAGGTGATATTACATTAGAGTTTATTAGTACTGATTCTCAACTTGCTAATATTTTTACTAAACCTCTTTTGGAAGAAAGATTTTGCATCCTTCGAAAAAAGATTGGCATTTTGCCAAATTTGTAAACCAAATATTTTTATAAATGGTTAAATATTTTACACGCTTTCAGTATATTTTATTTCCTAAATTATCCTTGTACTAATTACTTTTACTCTGGAGGTGTAATTACTACTTGTACCGCTAAGCAGTCATTCAGAACCATCACCTCCGTCTGTACTTGACCCTTCCAGTAACCAAGACGCCCTTTCGCTCCTTCAAGTCTCTTGTTAAAAACCTTCCATCTCCAAATACTCCTCTCATTCCCTACCAAACCACCGATTTCTCCATGGCCAAAAGAAACCCTTCCTCTACAACCAGACGAAGCCATAGGTTTCAAAAAGCTCTCAATACAGAAGAGCCTATGGATGTAGAATCATCCATTGACTCAGACTTTCTCAAAACAAACAATGATAGCAGTGGCTCATCTGAAAATCACCCTATCAGCCAGAAAAAGGCCGGAAAAAGACCCATGGAGCAAACACCGAAAAAGGTTGCAGGCAAGAAGGGCAAGGTAGAACGCTTGGAATTTGGTCGAGAAGACAAGCTGATCTTCTATGGCCCCAGTGAAAAGGCAAGGTTTGAGTCCTATAAGTCAAAATCCATGGCTTATGGACGCTGTGTAAGTCTCTCTCTTATGCAAAGTCTTCATTGTGATGTGACTGCAATTTTTGATTTTCAACACCTTTCCCCTTTGTTTGACACTTTTGGAAATTATGTGTATGAAGAACCTATGAGAATGTTTTATGCAAATCTGTTTGTGAATGATAAGGATGACTTAGAATCTATGATTTTGGGAACTAGAATTGTGTTGGACTCCCACCAATTTGAAAAGATTTTTTCTGCCAAATTTAGTGGGTATGATGTGTTTGTCCAAAATTCTTGGCCCAAAGACTTTGAAGTGTCTCTTGAAGAAGCAAAAATTTTCTTGTCTGATAACCCCCCTGACATTGGCCCCAAAAATCTTAAGTTTGAACACCGTGTTTTGGCCCACATGATTGCCACCACTCTCCTCCCAGGTCTGGGTCCCTAAGTTCTTTGTCCACTAGAGATATCTTTGTCCTCTACTGTCTGGTCAACAACAAGTGTCTTGATTGGTTTATGTGGATTCGTCAGTATATGCTTGAGAGTATCAGGGATATTTCCTCTTCTGCTGCTTGTCTGCCCTATGGTATTCTTATCTCTCATATCGTGGAAGTTATGAAGGTAGACTTGGCACCTTTCACACCTAAGCACATCTCAAGTACTTATGATAAGATTGCATTTTCTATGATGGGATACTCATTGGGTGAAAGCGGATGGGTTAAGCGAGCCAAGGTTGAAAGTGCTCCAACTCTGGTTGATGTTCAAGCTGATCAACCAGTCTCTCAGTCGACTACCTCTCCAAACCTTCAACAAATTCAACAACTTGATGGAGTCAAGCTGCTGCTTGTGGAGATGAAAGAACAGGTGGATAAGATCAGAGATGTCACTAAGGAGACAGGTTCAGACGTAGCAAAGCTTCAGATAGACATAGGAGCTACAAGGAGACATGGAACCAGGGCCTTCAATTCCATGACTGAAAAGATGGACAAGCTCGTCAGGGATGTTGAAAACTCCTATGACTCCTTCTGCACCAAAGTGATCAACACCCTCAAATACTTTCTGGGACGTCATAAGTTATCTCTGGTTGTGCTGTTGTGACAAACAAACTTGTGTTTCTTTTTGCTATTTTTTTATGGTGGCCTTTAGACAATTATTTTTTGGTCTATACTAACTTAAGCCTCTGTTGAAGGCTCTACTGCTCTAACCCCTTTTAGTATGTACATTATGTTGCACTGTGTTTGTTTCTGTTACTCTTTCCTTTTTGATTGATGTCAAAGGGGGAGAAATTATGTGAGTAAACACTCAGGGGGAGATATGGGCACATCATTCAAAACATAGGAACAACATAATCTCAAGGGAAGCACTAGCTCAGGGGGAGCAACTCCTTAAAAAGGAAGTATCTTAATTTACTTTACTTTGTTTACTTCTTCATGATTTTCATCATCAAAAAGGGGAAATTGATAGGTTTAAGTTTAAGTTTCAATGATGACAATATTATCTTATGTTATATTTACTGGACAAACAAAAAGGAAAGAATGAAGATGCTCAACAAGATTGCTACTGGATTCAAAATAGCAAGTAAGGAAAGAATGAAGATACCGTTACTGCATTAATGATCAATCAAGAAGTAGATTGACTCGTCCTCAATCAAGGGAACTCAGATTGCCAGTCAAGGATACTCTATTTTAGAAGATCGTGCTCGTGAATTAATCTCTCCAGGCGTAAACGTCTCCTTGAATTCAGCTGTGACAAGGAAGGTCACATTCGAATCAAAGCTAGTCAAAGAGCAAGATTCGAAGAGGCACCCCTTGGGTCAAATCCCTTAATTAAAGATCTTGTGCCTCTGATTTCGAAAAAGACTCAACGGCTCTTTTTTCTCCTATAAGAAGGCTGATCTCTCAAGAAGAAGATTACGCAACTACACAAACTGTATTCCAAATCTGTCTACTTCTTAGTTCAAACACTGTAATTCTAAGTTATTAATGTCTCAAAAGATAGAGAGATCTAGAGTACAAAAGAAAGTTGTGTCAACTCATTAGAACTCAAGTGCTGATACTGTACGTCGGTGGTAAACGCGATAAAACCATCAATATTGTAACTTTGTTTAGAGATCTTAAGGGAACCCTTGTGACCCAAGGAAAATTGGATGTAAGTACCACAGCGGTACCGAACCAGTATAAATCGTTGTTTGCCTTATCATTTCTCTTTACTGCTTTCGCTCTTTCTGTCTTGTGATTAGTCAACTAATACTTGTATTAGTCGATCAAATTTTAATTAGTCAACAATTCACCACCCCTCTTGTACTTTGATGGTTTGGATGTACCATATGGTTTGGTTCGCTCGAATAGGGTAGTGTGCCGGGTGTCGATCACGTAGTTTTAGATCGTGACAAGACTAGACTAAGATTTTGCTTGATTCTGCTATCTCTTCTATTTTATCATGTGAAGCCTCCAACAATTTTCGAATATATGCATGACATATCAATATACAGCAATCAACTATGCATCTATCTGGAATCAGCTGCACTCGTTTTATTTCATCTGAAGGTAGGGGCGGAGCTAGAGCTTCAGTAACGGTTTCGGCTGAACCCAATAGCTTTATGCAAACCTCATATTTGTCTTAAGAAATTTATTGAATAGGTACAAATTCTTACTTTAGAACCCAATAACATAAAAAAACTTGAATCTCAAATCCAATAACTTCATATCCTGACTCCGCCGTGGTCTAGATTCTACAAATGATCCCATAACAATTCTATAAAGCAACAAACTGAACAATTCGATAAAGCAATACAGCGGAGAGATATTTCAAATACATATATCTGCACCATTTTATTTTAGTAGATTGTGACTTCTTTTATGTTTTTCTTAAAAGAAAAAAACGAAAAGATCTAGTGGGTTAGGCCGGTAAATAGTTTTAATGGAAACTTTTAATTTTTAAAATGATTGGGTTAAAAAGAATAATATCACATCAGCAAAAGCCAAAAAGTACAAAAATATCCCCTGAAAGCATAGTGATTTTTCAGTTAAAATGAACAAATAAAGTGACTTTTTAATTACAAAATAAAATAAAAGTAACTTTCGATTAAAATAGGCAAACAATTATAAAACAAAGTAAAATTGACTTTTTAAAATAATATTCAAAGTTTAGTGACCTTTTAAGAAATCTTAGGCAATCATATATAGAAGTTAAATTTTCAGTTTATTAACATTAGTTTCACATCACTTGTATAACTCCAAATTTAGTCTATGGGACCAGTCAATTTGGTAGGGAGTATCTTGTAGGTATCGATTTCAAACGATTATTTCTTGAGTAAATATCCTCCACATGCATGGATCAATGTTGAATCCTTTTAAATACAACAAACAAGATACACAAACTTGGTATCGATTAACTAAAAGTGTCCTAGCGCACTGCAATTAGGGTTAACAATCTCATACCTCATTAAGGGCTCAAAATCCCTTAATTTGTTAAAAATATAGATTATACTCTGATATTAAACACTGACATAATTCCTCCAGGTAATTATCCTTCCATTTCGTCTTGTCTAAGATCTTCTGGTTTAGTATGCTCCAAAATGTTTGATGTCATTTCATTTTTATGCAATTTTCACAACCTTCAGGAATTCAAATCTTATACACCACACACTAATCATAAGAGAGGATGATTAGGCAATTTTCAATATTGGCAGTATTCAAATAAAATGCCCTTCCTTCGAAAAAAAATTAAACATTCTTCCCAACAATTAGAATTTCCACATATTAAGTAATGACAGATCAACTATGCTATCTTATTACAGTTTTTTATTTTTATCATCTCTAGTATAGTCAAGACAAACTTCTCCTCAATGTGGGCGTTGTTTGACCAAAAAGTGTAAACTTTTAATTAAACTAATTAATTTTGTGTAACACAGGGTTAAACCAAGTTAATAATAATATTCCTAGATTTATAAGTACTAGTTAGCACAAATATTGCAAGATAATGTTGGCAGGGGATTAAATGCAATGTGCATTTAATATTCCGAAAAGTTTCAGTAAGGATAAGATAGTATCAAGCAATAAATATTAATAGATGTCATTAATGTAAATAAGGAGAATGATTCACTCAATATTGAATGAGGTAGATGATTCGTCTTTTTAACAGTGATGAATGACAGACAAATCCTAGAATATAAGAACTATTCTCGGATCTGATGGAAAAGTATGGAATAATAGATGGAAGAATCTTATTAGAAAGACAACGTTTGTATCTTTTCTAGAGAGAAAGTTCTTCTTAAAAAGTGTTCTTCTCAAATGAATGTTACGTGCCTTTCCCCTTATCTCTTTTTCTATTTATATGGACATGCTCCTAATCAACCCTAATAGTACAAATGCAGAAAATATTCAATAGAATATTCTGTTTAATATCATATTACAAAAACTAGCCGTTAGTGCTTTGTTCTTGATGCTCGATCTCGACCATCATTAACTGTTCGACTACGAGTCTTGCTGGTTACTAGTCGACCTCGGCCGCGTCATCTTCTTTAATTCCTCATCATGCCAAATTCTCTTAGGGCAGATTTTGACCCATACAGGCGTAAGCAAATTTTTTAAAATAGTGTTATTTATTCATACTAAGTGTTTATATCTAATTAAATAATTAATTTAAAATTAAAACGTAATACTTAACCATATATATATATATTTCCAATATTATACTGCATGTGAGGGTACATCTTGGCAAAACGATTTCTCCATAGTAAAGGCAACAAGAAAGCCGAAGGCGAAATAAGAAATTACAGTTCCGTTACCAAAGGAAGCTTCTTAAAGGGAAATTGGATAATTGTGTTAGTCGAAAAAGAAATACCAACGTGGCAGTGTGGAAACGCATGGGGCGTTTCAAGCTCAATTGAAACTTTCCCATCACAGCGTGTATCACGAGGCTATACAGTTTGCTCAGTAGAACCCACTGTCATTGTTTCTCTTGTTTAATTTTGGTCCACTGTTTTATGAGTTTTAAGTTTTGTACGGGGATTGAGTTACCCCTACTTCTCGTTGGGAATAAGAACGACGTTACTTGTTACTTGCTCGACTGAGGCCGAAGGGCCCATAGATCGGAATCAGGGACGGATGAACGATACAACGGGTCTCGGGCATGGTCGAACCCGGAAAGAATCAAGCTCGAGTGAGACGAAGAATTGAGGGTAAAAGAAAGACGATTAAAAGAGGTAAAACGGGGAGCTGAAATGTCCGCCATCAGCCGGATATTGCGGCGGATCACGCCCAATATTGGCTACAGATCAATGTTTTCATCGGGAAAGGGAAGAAAAGATTTTTACCTTTTTTTAGATTTGTATTAGAGTTAAAACTCCTCTACTATATAAAAAGGAGAACCCCTTCACTTTTTGTCACTGTTATTGGCACACATATCAACGCAATAAAATTTACTTTCAGTTTCAACAATTGTTTAAGTATTCTTCAGTTGTTCACTCGTTTAGTTGGATCTGAGCTCTATCTCGAGGGCTCGATTGAAACTGACCGTTAGCATTTAAGCCTGACACAAGGCTTAATTACTTCGCCACACTGGTTTGATCGTTTTATTTCATTTCAATTCAATTATATATTGTTCTTTGATCATTTGTGTTAATTAAATCACATATTCTATAAATCACGTACAAATTTAATTGTTATCCGTTTTAATGGTAAACTGTTTGGCACCCACCGTGGGGCTAAGGATAATAGTGGCGATTTAATATGAATCTTGATAACACACTCTATTTTACACTTGTCCTTTGAAGTTTGATTTTAGGACTATCCAATATGTCAGATTCTCAATCTGCTCACTTAAGTGTTGACACCAAATCAGGCCACCACGGTGAAAATAACATCGGGGTGCCGAGCAACAACGTACAGCCTATCAACCTTTAATGGCGTTCCAGTCGCTGATCCAGTCGACGCCAAATCACAGGTTGCTGTCAACATCAACCTACCGAGTGATCCTAATAACAACATTCACGGGGCACCTCGGCCATCAGTTCGCAAGGCACCCGAAGGGGGAGGCGACGAAGTTAGCTTACGTTTGATTTTTGAGATGATGCAAGCCCAACAAGTTGCCATAGCACAACTACAGAGTCAAAATCACGCACACAACATGGTTGAACCCGAACGAGTTGGAGAAGATACTCGGAGGGAAGAACGGACTGCCATAGAGCCCGACGGGTCCAGATCTGGAGAAACTTCCGAGGTGATGAAATTGCTCGAGGCACTAACAAAACAGGTAGAATCCGGCAAAAAGAAGATAGAGGAAAACGATAAGAAAGTGAAAACTTACTACTCAAGGGTTGATCTAATCCCGGGGGAACCTCCGATAGTGAAGGGACCAAATTCTAAAAAGTTCATTCAGAAGCCTTTCCCCCGAGCGCGACACCAAAGCCGATTCCGAAATGGTTGCGAATGCCCGATATTCCCAAATACAATGGGACCACATATCCAAACGAGCATGTGACCTCTTACACATGTGCAATAAAAGGCAACGACCTCGAGGATGATGAAATCAAGTCGGTATTGCTGAAGAAATTTGGGGAAACCCTGTCCAAGGATCGATGATATGATATCACAATTTACCTCAAAACTCCATTGATTCTTTTGCTATGCTTGAAGATGACTTTGTTAAAGCTCACGCCGGAGCCATTAAAGTTGAGGCAAGGAAATCGAACTTGTTTAAAGTCAAGCTGAGGGATAACGAGATGCTTAGGGAATTCGTGTTGAGATTCCAAATGGAACAGATGGACCTGCCACTGGTTGCAACTAATTGGGTTGTTCAGGCATTTACTCAAGGGCTCAACCCTCAAAGTTCGGTTGCGTCTCAACAACTAAAGCAAAATTTGATAGAGTATCTAGCGGTTACTAGGGCTGATGTCCACAACAATTATCAATCAAAGATCATAGTTGAGGATGACGAATTAGGAACCCCCCGAGGTCGGTTTATCCTAGTAGAGCCAACCACAAGTCTAAAAGAGTAGTGGATCAGGAGTCGAGGCCACCTCGAGACCGATACCAGCCTTACAACTCTGATAAAGGGGGAAACGGACCCAGTCGCCATTCGACCAGGAACGACAGAAGAAATGATTAGGGTCCAAGCAACCGTTGGCGAATAGAAATGGGTTTGACAGATCACCCAGAGTCAGAGATGCCCTGAGGCTATCGGGATATAACTTCAACGTAGATGCAATGAGTATAATATCAGCCATCAGTCGCATCAAGGATACCAAATGGCCGAGGCCGCTCTAGTCCGATCTGGCATAGAGGGATCATAGTTTGATATGGAAATATCACGGTACTCACGGGCATAGAACCGAGGATTATCAATAGTTAAGGGAAGAAATGGTTTGTTTGTTCAACAATGGGCATCTTCGGGAATTCCTAAGCAAGCGATAAAAAACCATTTCAAGAACAGGGACACCAACAAGCAGATTGAGTAGTAAGAAACCTAATATGTGATTAACATGATTATCGGACGAGTAGACGTTCCCCAAGGACCAATAATAAAATGCACCAAAGTCTTCATCACAAGAGAAAACGAACTCGAGATTATGTTCTAGAAGGATCCATCTCGCTTAATGACGAGGATGCCGAGGGAATCATCCAACCTCAAAATGATGCAATGGTAATATATGTACTTATTAAAAAATCTCAAGTTAAGCGTGTAACGACCCGACCAGTCGTTTTGAGCATTTGCATTCTGTTCCGTTGTTTGAAGTCTTGAGTTGCTTCATATGATGTATTATGACCTGTGTGAATAGTCAGTTTTGGTTTTTAGGTGATACAAGGTTGATCCAGAAGAAGGATTCTCATGTTAGAAGTTTTAAGTTGGAAAAGTTGATCAAGTTTGACTTTTGTGTATTTGACCTCGGATCGGAGGTTTGATTGTTCTGTTAGGTCCAGATAGTGATTTTGGACTTGGGCGTATTTCCGTATTTGCATTTGGATATTTCTTGAAGGTTTTGGCGTTAATTGGCGAAAGTTGGCAATTTAAAGGTTTGGAATGTTCATAAGTTTGACTGGGAGTTGAGTTTGATGGTAGCGGGTTCGTATTGTGGTTCCGGGAATCGTAATATTTTTGTTATGTTATTTGGGACTTGTATGAAAAATTTGAGGTCATTACGGGTTGATTTGATATGATTTGGCATGAGTTTTGGAAGTTGAAAGTTCAAAGGCTGATTAAGGTCGATTTGAGGTGCGATTCGTGGTTTTGATGTTGTTATGTGTGATTTGAGCCTAGAGCAGGTCCATATTATGTGTTGGGACTTGTTGGTATGTTCATACGGGGTCCCGAGGGGCTCGGGTGAGTTTCGGGGTGGTTTTGGACCATTTTAGGCCATTTTCAACTGCTGGTTTTTGGTTACAAGGGTGTAAATCGTGATTACGGAGAATTGGTCCCGATCGCGAAGAGTAAAATAAAAACAATTGAACTGTGAATAGCTTTCGCGGAAGAAGATTCGCATTCGTGAAGGATAAATTCTGCTGTCACTGAGCTAACTTTGGAAGCTTATATCTTGCAATCTGTAAAGAATTAGAAGATTATCCAAAAATGAAAGATGTAGCTTGTAGACATGTACTTTTTGACCCTCCCCAAGATTTTACATATTTTAGCATTTAAATACTTAGTTTAGGTCTAATATAGTTATTTCAACTAATTTTGACTCTTTTACTTTATTTCGTCACAAAATGAAAAATTACAAAAAATATTTTATTTTATGTACCTTTCATAAAATTAAAAAAAATACAAAAATAGTACCTTATTTTTATCTTTATATAATCTTGAAAATACAAAAAATAAAATAATAGTTTCATGTTTTAATATAGTTTAGTTTAATTAATTAGGATTAGTTTTGCATTATATAGTATAGTTATCTTATATTAAAGGAATTTAGCTATGAGTTTGAACAATAATTTTGGAGTCTTAGAACCCAATTCGGACTTGGCCCAAACAAGACAGGCCCAATACCCATTAAACCCAATACCCTAAAAGACCCTACTTACTCACCTTTAATACACATTTTATTTTAGACACAACCTAGAGACCTAGACTAAAACAAAGGGATCAACCGAAAATACACAAAAAAAAGAGATCCCTAGACTAAGAGAGATGGCAGCTGTTTTTCAGCTGGAATCCCAACCTTCAACACCCCTCATTGTCTTCTTCTTCTTCATCAAAACAAAACCCTAGGAATTCAGTAGCCTCCAACCAGCTGCACACACACACGAAGCCAACCCAGGATCTCAGTTTCTGAACACCCAAAGAACGCACAGAGAACAGCCATTTCCGTTGACCCTAGCTTCTTCTTCATCATTGGAACAAAACCAACAGATCCCTGAACAACGGACGGCCATGACTGTTGCTGCAGCACCTAGCTGTTGTTTCTATACATTCTTCCCCTTCTACTGTCACTGTTGTTGATACCCAATTTTTCCCTGTATATTGTTATATGCAAAATATCTTTAAAATAACATATATATGCATATATAAGTATGTCCCAGCATTTTACTATTCTTCCCATAATTTTTTTAGGGTTTTTAAACTAAATTATTTCCCTTTTCATCCATAAAAACCCAATAATTATTTCCAAAATTATTATTTTGGTAATTCATTTATTAGAATTTTATATTTACGCTAAGATATAGCTGAGGTAATTTTTTGCATATTTTTTACAAATTTATTTAGTATTTTTTTTAAGCTAAATTGTATAATTGCAATATTAGCCCTTTTAAGATTAAATTGTGTTTTATATTCATAAAATTAAGTCCTGTATATTTAAATTATTAATTATATATTATAAGCTTCCAATTAGTTTTCAGAGATTTATTTACTATTTTTTATAAATTAAATGGGAAAAAAGGGCTATTTAACTTATAGCCAGATTTTGGCTTTCTAATTTAGCCTAAATTAAAACCCAATACCCCAACCAAATTAAACCAACCCAAGACCCAGGCCCAATCCTAAGTCTACCCGACCCAACCCGGATCAAATCTTGACCGTTGATCAATTTTGATCAACGGTCTAGATCCGCCCTTACCTAATTAAGCCCAAACGACCCCCCAAACCCCTCTCATTCCTTACTCAACCGACCCTCTCCTCTATCTCTCTATCTCTGGTTCTCTCTAGAACCTTCCCCCTTCCCCTCCACTCCGATGAGTTTCATCCATCTTCTCCGACCACCTCCTGGCCTGAGTCCATGGTGGTTTCACCACCCACCGGCCCTCTATGGCTCCTATACACCTGTTCGTTGGGGTTTCATGGTCTGAACACAAAGAAGCTTCATCCAGACCTGGTTCGATTCAAGTTTTATGGCCATCTCCGGCCTCGCTCCGGCAAGCCACGTCTGTTTTGAGCCTGGCCTCGCCTCCTCCTGGTTAGGTCAACAACGATCCAAGTCTTTCTCACCAAACCCTAGCTTCTTTGGTTCTTATGATTTCTTTAGATCTGTTCTAGATCCAGGTTTTCCCTAAACTTTTAAAACGATTTTTTTTGATATTTCTTTAAAAAAAAACCATCGATTTCAAAACCTTTATTTTTCCGACCTAGGGTTTTTGAGTTATGTTTCTCTGATTTTCTTTTTCTCTTGTGTGCTTCTCTGATTTTCTTTTCTCTTGTGTGTTTCTTCTATTATGTTTCTCCTACTGTGTTCTTGTTAAGTTCTTCTACCATGTTCTTATCAGTTGCTTCTACTGTGTTATTTGTGTGTTTCGTCTACCTTGTTTTGTCCTACTGTGTTCTTGTTAAGTTGTTCACCATATCCTTATTTGTTTCTTCTATGGTTTCACACGCTGTTCTTTTACTATGCTTATCATGAATTCCTACTACTAAGAGAGCATGCTAAAGGTCTCAGTTCCTTTCTGAGACCTCTGAACCTGTTTCAATTAGTATCTTTTCCATTAATCACTTGCCCTTTCGTCTCTGCACTCGGTTAATGGCAAGAACCCTAAATTTGGGGGTTCGTCCGAGTTTTGAGACCATTGGCTATGTGACTTGCTTGTGCTTCATCTCTGAACTTGCTTGATTTCAAAAACCCTCATATTTTGGACTTATTTGAGTTCCTAGAGTTGTTTCATCTACTGCTTCATTAAGTTTTAAAATCATTGCTTCAATTTTGTTTCTTCGTATGATTTTGACTTTTGCTAAACTCTATAAGACCTTTACTTGACCCCTTTTCGCATGCTATTGCTGAATTACCATATTCCTATAGTCTACTACTTACTTATTTTCCAATTGCTTGACACTTTCACTTTGTCCTAAATTCAGCCTCGCATGCCTGATACTTGTGTACTCTTTATATGTGCTGAACTTCCCTTCTAAATGGCTTTCAATTGTGATTGGTTTCAGACTTTCTTTGTATAAGTTTGATTGATTTTCTTTCCATGTTTGCTGACTTCCCTGTTACTCGATTTGAGTCAAAAGTTTTCTTTAGTTTTTCTGACTTGGTTCATTCGTGGACCAATGCTTACAAAATCTCTAACCCCCTTGATTTACTGAATACTGATGGATCCTTACCTTATTTGTTTTAAACCGTGTATTTCAAAATTTTTTCCTTAATTAAAACCCCTATGTATTTACCCCTAATTGCCTACTTTGCACAAGATATTTAGTTGATTTCTTTCCTTAAATAGTTTTAGCGTTTGAATCTGAATTCCTTAATTAAAGGAAGTCTTGTATTGATTGATTTTTTAATTGATATTCAGTTCCTTAATTGTTTTCTTACCTTGTTTCTGTCTGTTCTTCACACTATAAATGCACGACCCTTTCATTGACAATCACAGACAATCAGACACAGTCTTTTCTGAACTTACACTTATACTCAAAAAAGTATTCTCTTTTGTTTGCTTACACTGTGGCCTGTTACAAGACCTGTTGCTTGCTCTCTATTTGTTTCTTTGAAACCGATATGTCCTGATTTAATTTTCAGCACCACAACAATGTGTTTATTTACTGTTTTTGTGTCCCTGTTTATTGCTTATGTATAGTTCAACACGCATTATAGCTTATTGATTTCTTTTTGCCTGTTCTATCATGAATCCCAAACCCCTGCCCCCTATGTGTTTAAGCTATGGTTTGAGGCATGGCAGTATGCAAGTTATTATCCTTGAATTGAACTTGATCTCCTGGGGATCCTAGACTCTAACAGTATGTGTCCTGGCATGCTTATAGGTGTGCCAGCATTCCCCATTGCTGGGCATGCCCAAAGTCTGCTTTTGCCTAAACGACAGGCTCTTTACAATCCCCTATTCCCCTGAATCCCCTTGTGTGCTTATCTGTAGTTGATTCCCCCTTCCTTTTCCCTTTTAGCACTCTATTCTGCACTTGCACACCTTCTTAGTCTTTATGTTCTGCCCCCCTCTTGTGAACCTTGCCTTGGGACCCTTTGAGCTCCCTCTGAACTTGGACACTTGAGGGCTGGCCCTTCCACACTACAATTGTCCCAATCTGATAATACATTTGGGTGTGAGCATTGCTCGGAGTCCCTTTGAGGCTCTTAGAGAACTTTGACACACTCAAGTGGGAGAAAGGCTTTGGATCATGATCTCATGGAGTTGGTTTACCTCATATTTCAGACATGAAGTCTGAACCAGGCTCTCCTTGGTTGTACTTTTTATTTATATTTTTCTGATGCATTTTTTTTACTTTAATCTGGGCTGTAATAATTTGTAATAAACTCTTGGGGATGGCTAGTGAAAAGGGTGGGTAACTATGTATACAAAAAGGGTAGAAATCATGCCTATCAGTTTCAAACAATTTCTGCATTTAGATATCATGTTCATAGGTTTCAAACAATTCCTGCATATATAAATCATGCCTATAGGTTCTTAAAATAAATTCTGTATTTAGATATCATGTTCATAGGTTTCAAACAATTTTTGCATATAGAAATCATGTCTATAGGTTCTTAAAAATAAATTCTGCATCATGCCTATAGTTTTAAAACAAATTCTGCATTTAGATACCATGTTCGTAGGTTTTCAAACAGTTCAGCACCTAGATATCATGTGCATAAGTTTCAAAGCAAGTCTTCTGCATTCTACACCACGTTCAAAATCAACTACGCTTAGAAAGCATGTCTATAGGAACTCTTAATGGAATCTGAGCCGCTTCATTCACATATGGATTTAAAATCAGTAATAAGGGTGCTGTCAGTTGCAGAGCTAATAATCAGTTCGTTTAAATCTGGCCGCTCTTTTAGTAATCTGATTCCCACTTAGCAAGTTTAACGAGTATGCATTCAAACAGTTTATTTCAAGCTTTACTATTTCTGAATTCAGTAGATATCATGCCTATAGGACCTCGTCTCAACACTTAGGCAAGCCTTAGGGTAAAATTAAATCTGTTTCTGTTAATAGCTACAACTAGCAGGCAGGCCTGCTTCGGGCTTCTTATCTGAATTATGTAATAAATCAGTCTGCCTCAACCTTTAAGTCCTCGCATGATTAATTTTTAAAAATCAGACCCTAATTAGTATGTGTAAGTCATGCTAATTATGTGCTTCTTTTTAAAGGGGGTATATCTGAGCCTTTGCTTGTTATGTGCTTTCCCCCCAATTTGCTATACATGTATTGTATGTCGCCTTAGAATTTTTTGCCTTTAAAACCACAAATAAGCCTAACATCCCTACCTCCCTTAGGATTAGTAGTCCTAAATGCCCCTGGGACTGACAGGATTGGGACGGGTAGTAGCATGCAATAGGTAAGCGAGACCATTCCGCGCTTTAATACCTTAACGGGGTGGGAAGGGTAGATATGGATATGATGACCACACGATAATGTCACGTGTAGCCCCTCACCGAGGAGTGATTACCGGGCATTGTGTGGGGTGATCCATATTATTAATAAACCTAGGACCCCCTCCCTTTATTCTTTATTTCTTTCTTTTCAGCATTTTAACTCTTTATTTTAAAAAAAAAAAATCAGCTTTCCTAATTGTTCTTTCAAACCTTGCTTACTTTCAAACCTTTATGTGATAAAATCCCCTCTTATTTGAGCCTTCTTTGTCTATATGCTAATTTTACCCAAATTCACAATAATAGTCTGGCCGGGAACCACACTAGTGGATTCTGAGGGGTGCCTAACACCTTCCCCTTAGAATAATTTCAAGCCCTTACCCAATCTCTGGTTACTCAAATCAAACCTCCTTGGTGTCCTAATGCACCTTAATCATTAGGTGGCGACTCTTCAAATGCAAACCTAGTTCCCAAAAGGAACGAGTTGTCCCTCCAAATGTCATAAACCCGATTTCGCGAGAAAAAGGGGGCGCGACAGCATGGCGACTCTGCTAGGGATCTTTTAAGGCTTTTACCATTTCAGACCTTTATTTTTAATTTATGCTTCTTCACGCACAATTATTTGTTTATTTCTTTTAATCATTCAATTTTCTTTTTGATTGCAAAACTGACTTGTATCCTTTTTTTTCTTTTCTTTACTGCTTTCCTTTACTACTGCCTTAAATCATGGAAACTGTTGTATCTACTGCTTTCTTTAACGTGCAAATACGTGACAACATGCCTTTAATTGTTGCATAATCATGCTCGACATCATATTCCACTCGTTCCAAAGAAATACCATAGCAACGCTTATAATGAGTTGTTGCGCTCTTCCTATATTATCACTCCCTAAATCCGGAAACGGCATATTCGTGGTAAAACCAGTCGATCAACGGTGTAGTCGATGGTTCCGTGCCTTTCCCCCTTGAGTTGTCCGCTCAAGGGTACCAGTCTAAAACCCCATAGAAACCTCACTCTACTTAAATTGTGCATGCATCATGGTCAAGCCTAGCCGAGTCAGTTATGTTGTCCATATAATGACTCTTTAAGATAGCCTTATCCAAAGGCCCACCGGGTTCCCCTGAAACCCAAACGGACATTATCACGTTCTATGCATTTATTTGGAGAACTAAATGTTTTTGTGCCAAATATTGATGTTAAATAGTCGAGTCCGGTGGGGGAAATGGCCTAACCTTATTTCTTGCAGATAATGAGGCACGAAATCCCCAGATTCGGCATGGTTACCAACATCCACCCGAGACTGCTAAACTGGTGGAAAGATCTTCATTCCAGTGACGAAACTCTTGTCCGAAAATATCTAGGGAATCTACCCTCCCTCCTGGAAATCCAACCCAACAACAAGATCATTGAAGTTGCTACTCTCTTTTGGGATTGTGAGGGGTCCGTCTTCCGCTTCGGGGAGATTGAAATGACGCCTTTGCTAGAAGAAATAGGAGGATTAGACGGCTTAGTATGGGAGACTCCAGGTTCATTGATGCCTGAGAACCGCAAAGGTAGGGGTTTCCTCAAAATGATGGGTCTAAAGAAGAATCCAGTACTGACATACCTCAAAGAATCCTATATCCCTCTCGATTATTTGTACGAGAGGTACGGTTACAGCAAATCCTATCGTACCTATCCTGATGAGTTTGCCATTACCTCATTGGGTCATATCCATCGAAGGGTCTTTGTATTCATGTTCTGTTTTCTGGGGTTGATTGTGTTTCTAATGAAGAAAGCAAGAATCCACACCCGATTAGCCATGGTCACTAAAACTTTAATGGAAGGAATTGGAGGGCAACCATTCAGCATTGTGCCCATGATCGTCGCAGAAATATACCGAGCCCTAGAGAAATGTCAACGGGAAGCTAGTCACTTCGAGGGTTGCAACTTGCTACTTCAGCTGTGGCTCATGGAGCATCTACAAAAGGGTGAATACTGACAAGAGATCCAACGAAGGGACTGGGATGATCATATCGCTTTCCATCACCGAAAGCGAATGAATTATATCCCTGATATGTTTGCTCAGCCAGAGGATGCCAAAGGATGGTTCAAGCTATTTGATAATCTGACCGAGGAGCAAGTACATTGGATGTTTGAATGGTTTCCAACTGAAGAATCCATCGCCCGATCCCGAGACACACCTTTTTTGATAATAATCGATTTGAGAGGAACGTACCCTTACGTCCCTCTCCGAGTTATGAGGCAAGCTGGTAGGAAGCAGGTTGTACCCAGGGTCGACAAGATGAGTCATTTCCGAGCTGACTTCCAGGCCGACGATAGTCCTTACAAGTGCCAAGCTCAGCATATGTCGCACTGCAAGATCGTCATGGGAAGGGATACCATCGAGCCAGATCGATACCACGCCGGTTGTACTCCTTACTATTCCGGTTGGTTGGAGGATAATCATGATGGTCTGGGTGAACCTAGGTTCGTTCGAGGTCACAGGATCATAGATGAAAAGGCCGAGGCACAGGTCAAATACAATCAACTATGCAAGAGGATCCGGGAATGCGAAAGCGAGCACCGTGAGATACAGGAAGCCAATCAAAAGCTAATTGAGGAATGGAAGGATATGGCTGTCAATGCCAACAAGCGACTGGGATATTTAGAGCGAGGTATAGTGGAGTT
Organism: Nicotiana attenuata; assembly: GCF_001879085.1. Lineage (NCBI taxonomy): Eukaryota > Viridiplantae > Streptophyta > Magnoliopsida > Solanales > Solanaceae > Nicotiana > Nicotiana attenuata. Next base: position 237,683 of record NW_017670916.1, on the reverse strand, counting down.
GGAGAAGAAATTTCTTAAGAGGGTCGAAGACTGCCAGAATGTTGAAGGAAACGAAGGCGGACATCTAGCCAGAGCCTACCTGCTGCTGTGACTGCACGAGTTAGGGAAGCTGTTCGATTGAGCCAGGGATGCCGAATCTGGGAAGGCCCTTCTGGGACCAAATAGATAGGAGTTTTCTTCTTTTTTATGAAATGTAATAAGGCCAATGGCCATTAGCAACTTTTATTTCCTATTATTTAGTGTCGATTTGGGATTCGTCTTATTTTCTATCAATAAAATGAGGCATTTGGCATTCCAAGTTCTCTAAATCAACTTGTCGCTAGGCCTACCTCGGGCATAAAGAGGTCCCCAAATTAGGACACGCTTTATATTCCCGTACTATGTGTTTAAATATGGCAACATTTTTTTTGATCCTCACTAACTTGTTACCTTTTTGTTTTTACTTTTTGTTTATTTATTCCCCTCCCCAAAGGTTAGTTCGTGCACTCTGGCAACATCATCTTATTCCACGAGATCCAGGGGCCCTCCACCCACTCTTCCTCTTAGTCCTGTCAAAAACAAGAACAAAGGGAAGATGGAAGATTTGAACAACGCCAAAAAGGAGAACTCAACTGAACGGGTAGAGGTCACTCACAGTCATGGTACTCTGGTTCCCAAGGAAAATGCATCCCAACAGGAACAAAAGCTGCTGAAATTCCAAGAAGAACTTGATCAGGTTCGGAATCTAGCAAATCTGTCATTTTCCCTCACTACTCCAGATATCAATTTCCCAAATGCTCAGAACCCTACACCTCCACAGAACATCCCAAAGCAACAGAACCATCCCGCTCCTCACCACCACTGCAACACCTGCCATACTTCCAACAATACCCCGCTGCTCATCCCGGAACCACAAAACTCCACAAATGACCACTGCCACACCCACCATAACACCCGCATCTACGTGGTGACTATGCCATACTCCACCCAACCCATCTCAAGCACACCCGAGTCTAAGGATAAAGACTTGCTCATCAGAAACGTAGCCGAAGAACTTAAGAAGCTAACTAGCCGAATTCAAGGCGTTGAAGGTAGTAAGGGAATTGAAGGGTTGAACTACGAAGATCTTTACATACAGCCCGATGTCGAACTGCCCGAGGGGTACAAACCTCCTAAGTTCTAGATGTTTGATGGTGCAGGGGATCCAAGGGTCCATTTGAGAACGTACTGTGACAAGCTGGTCGGAGTGGGAAAAGACGAGAAAATCCACATGAAGCTTTTCATGAGGAGCCTGAAGGGAGATGCTTTATCTTGGTACATTAGCCAAGATCCAAAGAAGTGGCCGAACTGGGTAAGCATGGCGTCCGACTTTATGGACAGGTTCAGATTCAACACGGAGAATGCGCCGGATGTGTTCTACATTCAAAAACTAAAGAAGAAGCCCACAGAAACCTTCTGCGAGTATGCTACTCGTTAGAGGTCCGAAGCAGCTAAGGTTAGACCTGCCTTAGAAGAAGAACAGATGAACAAATTCTTCGTTCGGGCCCAAGACCCACAATATTATGAGAGGCTGATGATGATCGAGGGCCACAAATTTTCTGACATTATCAAGCTAGGAGAAAGGATCGAAGAGGGCATCAAAAGCGGAATGGTTACTAATTTCAAGGCTTTACAAGCTACAAACAAGGCCTTGCAGTCCGGTGGTGTGCCCAAAAAGAGAGACATAGGAGCTGTGATGGTTGCACAAAGAACCAAATCTCCCATCAAATACCAAACCTACCCAATGCCTCCACTCACATATCAGCCTACTCCAAACTACCAAGCACCCTCACCCTCTTACCAAACTCCACCACCCACTTATCAACCACCTCCACCACCCACATATCAGCCTACTTCACCCAAATATTCCCAACCCGCACATGTTTACCAAGCCTACAATACTCAACCAGCCCACTCAATCCCCGCCTGCACGCCAAAACTTCCCTAGACCTCAACCAAACTTTGACCGAAGACCTCCAAAACAATATACGGCTATTGCTGAACCTATCGACCAATTATATGAAAGACTCAAAACTGCTGGTTGCGTCACCCCTATCCCTGCTTCTCCTGAAAACCCTTCTCAGTGGATTAATCTAAATAAATCCTGTGCATACCATTCGGGCATGAAAGGACACACCATTGACGAATACCGTTCTCTGAAGGATAAGATCCAGACTCTAATTGACAACAAGATTTTTGTGGCAAAAGAACCTGCTCCAAATGTCCGTAATAACCCTCTGCCAGACCACAAGGGAGGAGGCGTTCACATGATTGAAATAGTGGGATCCCGAGGGATCGATTGGTTTGATCGCAGAAGGTGACAACCCAAAGAAACCAATAGTCACCCTTAATGCGATCGTGGTCCAGATTAACGCCGAGGTAAATATGTCCGTGCCACTTAAGTTTGAAGCAACGCCCTCTGAAAAGACGCCAACAACAATTGAGGTCGAATTCGTGTCTCCAGCAAAGGCACCTACACCATTCGAAGTTGCAGTTTTACCACTCAAGGTACAGGCTCCGTTCGGGGTATAGATAGCCACGCCAATTCCAGTGTCAATGTCAGCCATAACACCGTTCCATACAAAGGCTATACCATGGGACTACACAACCGAGGCAAGAAGGAAAGGCAAAGCTATGTTCGGGGAAGCTATTGCGGCACAAGGTATGACGAGAACCGGTAGGGTTTATACCCCGGAATATTTGGCTGAGTCAAGCAAACAGGCCTCTAGACGGCCAACCATCACCGAGATCGGGCCCGACGATCTCTGGAGAAAGATACAGGCCAAGGAATACTCGATCATTGATCAGCTGAACAAAACACCGACGCAAATTTCCATCCTTGCTTTGCTACAGAACTCCGATGCGCACAAAAATGCCCTATTAAGGGTACTGAGTGAGGCGTATGTACCGAGCAACATCACCGGCGGGGAGATGGCTAACATGGTAGGCCAGGTATTGGAAAGTCACAAGATCGCTTTCCATGAAGATGAGCTGCCACCAGAAGGGTTAAGTCACAACAAGGCGTTGCACATCACCGTGCAATGCAAAGATTATTTTGTCACCAGAGTCCTGATTGATGGGGGATCCAGCCTCATCATTTGTCCGTTGGTAACACTCAGGACGTTAGGTAAGGGACTGCACGAGATCAAGGACGGGGCCATCAACGTCAAAGCTTTCGACGGTTCCCAAAGGTCCACCATTGGGGAAATTAGCCTATGTTTACACATGGGGCCTACTTGGTTTGATGTTGACTTTCAAGTGATAGACGTACCGACATCTTACAATCTGCTGTTAGGATGACCTTGGATTCATGCAGCTGGGGCCGTAGCGTCAGCACTACATCAGGCAGTAAAATTTGAGTGGAATCACCAGGAGGTGATCATTCACGGCGACGGTAGCAATCCTATATACAGTCGCCAGGCCATTCCGGCAATCGAAAGCAAAAGTAGGTTAGGTGGGAGACTTATCACCACATCGAGCGGGTCAACGCCGTTGATAAAGACAAATGGTGGGACAACAAAATTGAAAGCATATTGAACTGGAGCGGACACGAACCTGGAAAGGGACTTGGCAAGAACCTCCAAGGAATCGCTAAGCCTATCAAACTCAAGAAACATGGCACCACCTTTGGTCTAGGATATGAGTATACCTGGGAAGAGTTCAACAACTGGTCGCCACCATGGCGCGGTCCTTACTATCCATTGGAGCAGCCAATACCACACTTGGAACAGACTTTCCAACCGGCCGAAGTTATCTATGGGTTAGAAGAAGAGGAAGCACTGGCAGCGATGAGGAATTTGTTCCTGGAAGACGATGATATGGATTGTTGTGTCATTCTCGAGGAGGAGGGGGAGCAAAGCCCTTCCATACAGGATGTGAGCAGAGGAGCATGCCTCAATAACTGGACCATCAGAACCACTAGAGCCCGGCGAGCCTCAGGGTAGCAAGGCTGAACAAGCATCATGCACTATCTTTTATTTTTACTAGTTGACTTTCCTTTCGCATTTTAAATTTCGCAATATGATCTTCAATGTTCAAAACAGTTATGGAATTTATCAAAGCATTTCAATTTTTTTTCTTCTTATAAATCAATACTCTTATTATTTTCTCTCATTACTTTACTTATGCAGCATTACTATTACTTGTCTTGATGAACCAATGACTGTGACATGCAATGAGACAACACAACAAACGGATACAGATTCAGAGGAAGATGACATACCGGAAGAGATTGTCAAGGAAGTTGAGAATTTTGAAGACAGACCAAAGTCCAACCTTGACGAGACTGAGATTGTTAACCTGGGAGACGAAGAGAATGTCAAAGAAACACGAATCAGCGTTCACTTATCACCATAAAAAAAGGAAGAGTACACAGAATTTCTAAGAGAATATGAGGGCATATTCGCCTGGTCGTAAGATGACATAACTGGTCTGAGTACATCTATTGTGGCACACAAACTGCCAACTAATCTGACATGTCCACCGGTAAAACAGAAGCTCAGAAAGTTCAAACCAGATATGAGTCTGAAAATCAAGGAAGAAGCCACCAAGCAGGTCAAAGCCAAAGTCCTCAGGGTAGTGGAATACCCAACATGGTTAGCTAACATTGTGCAGTGCCAAAGAAGGACAGAAAGGTTAGAGTCTGTGTCGACTACTGGGATCTCAACCGGGCCAGTCCGAAAGACGATTTCCCCTTGCCAAACATATACATCCTGATCGACAACTGCGCCAAGCACGAGCTGCAGTCATTTGTGGATTGTTTTGCTAGTTATCATCAGATCTGGATGGACGAGGAAGATGCTGAGAAAACAGCTTTCATTACGCCGTGGGGAATGTACTGCTACAAGATGATGCCGTTTGGTTTGAAGAATGCAGGGGCCACCTACATGAGGGCCATGACCACCATTTTTCATGATATGATACACAAGGAGATGGAGGTGTACGTAGATGACGTTATCATCAAGTCCAAGAAGGCCACTGATCACATGGAAGATTTGAGAAAGTTCTTCAACAGATTACGGAGATACAACCTAAAGCTGAATCCCGCAAAATATGCATTTGGGGTTCCCCCTGGAAAATTACTTGGGTTTATTGTGAGCTGCCGGGGAATAGAACTGGATCCATCAAAGGTCAAGGCCATTCAGGAATTGCCACCACCAAAGAACAAGAAGGATGTGATGAGTTTCTTAGGAAGACTCAACTACATTATCCGGTTCATAGCACAATCTACGGTCATCTGTGAGCCGATCTTCAAGATGCTAAAGAAGGATGCCGCTACCAAATGGACGGATGATTGCCAGAAAGCTTTCAACAGAATCAAGGAATACCAATCAACACCACCAGTTTTAGTCCCGCCTGAGCCAGGTAGACCTTTACTACTCTACATCGCAGTGCTAGATGGTGCCTTCGATTGCGTCCTGGGGCAGCATGATGAAACAGGGAGGAAGGAACAGGCCATTTATTATCTCAGCAAGAAGTTCACTCCATATGAGGCCCGGTATTCTCTTTTGGAACGCACCTGCTGTGCTCTGACTTGGGTGGCCTGTGCCTACACTACATATCTCATATCAAGGATGGATCCCTTGAAGTACATTTTTCAGAAGCCCATGCCTACCGGCAAGCTAGCCAAGTGGCAAATCCTGTTAAGTGAATTCGACATTGTCTACGTGACTCAGAAAGCAATCAAGGGACAGGCACTAGCGGATCATCTTGCCGAAAACCCCGTGGATGGAGAATACGAACCCTTAAAGACGTATTTTCTTGATGAAGAGGTATCATTCATAGGAGAAGACATTGCAGAATCCTATGATGGGTGGAGAATGTTTTTCGACGGAGCGCCAAAGGAGTTGGCATAGGAGCGGTCCTAATATCAGAAACCGGTCAACACTATCCAGTGTCAGCTAAGCTTAGGTTCCCCTGCACCAACAATATGGCCGAGTACGAAGCCTGCATCCTAGGGCTCAAAGTGGCCATTGACATGAACATTCAGGAGTTGTTAGTAATCGGGGATTCAGACTTACTCATACATCAGGTCCGAGAGGAATGGACAACCAAGAACTCTAAGATACTCCCGTATCTGCATCACATACAGGATTTGAGAAAGAGGTTCACAAAGACAGAATTCCGGCATGTTCCCAGAATCCAGAATGAATTCGCCGATGCATTGGCTACCTTGATACAACATCCAGACAAAAACTTCATTGATCCCATCCCAGTAAGGATCCATGATCAGCCTGCTTATTGTGCCCATGTTGAGGAAGAAGCAGACGGAAAACCTTGGTTTCATGATATCAAGGAATATTTAGCAAAAGGAGAATACCCAGAACTTGCAAATCCTATTCAGAAACGCACACTCCGGAGGCTGTCCAATAATTTCTTTCATAGTGGAGGAATCCTGTATAGGAGGACTCTTGATTTGGGACTGCTCAGGTGTGTCGACGCAAAGGAAGCATCCAAGCTGCTAGAAGAAATCCATGCTGGGACCTGTGGTCCACATATGAACGGCTTTTTTTTAGCCAAGAAGATACTCCGGGCTGGTTACTTTTGGATGACTATGGAAACAGATTGTATCCAGTATGTCCGGAAATGCCACCGCTGTCAAATACATGCAGACATAATAAAGGTGCCTCCCAATGAGCTTAATGCAACAAGCTAACCATGGCCTTTCGCCGCCTGGGGAATGGATGTCATTGGACCAATCGAGCCTGCCGCCTCCAATGGGCACAGATTCATCCTAGTGGCAATTGACTATTTCACCAAATGGGTCGAAGCAGCATCTTACAGAGCAGTAACTAAGAAAGTCGTGGCAGACTTTGTCCGCGACCGCATTGTTTGTCGATTCGGGATTCCAGAGTCAATTATTACTGATAATGGCTCCAACCTCAACAACGACTTGATGAAAGCTATGTGTGAAACCTTCAAGATCAAACACAAGAATTCTACAGCCTATAGGCCGCAAATGAATGGAGCTGTAGAGGCCGCCAATAAGAACATTAAGAAGATACTGAGGAAAATGGTAGAGAAGCATAAGCAGTGGCATGAGAAGATATCATTTGCTTTATTGGGGTATCGTACCACAGTCCGCACATCAACTGGGGCAACCCCCTATATGCTGGTTTATGGTAAGGAAGCCGTCATTCCAGTCGAAGTAGAAATTCCTTCCTTAAGAATCATATAGGAAGCTGAGCTCGATGATGCAGAATGGGTGAAGAGTCGTCACGAACAGTTAGCTCTCATAGATGGAAAAAGAATGAATGCAGTTTGCCACGGTTAGCTTTATCAGAACAGAATGTCCAGAGCCTTCAACAAAAGAGTCAAGCCGAGACAGTTCACACCAGGGCAACTGGTATTAAAAAAATCTTCCCGCATCAAGATGAAGCCAAAGGGAAGTTCTCTCTCAACTGGCAGGGTCCATACATGGTTCACCGGGTTCTGACAGGAGGAGCCCTTATACTTGCAGAAATGGACGGAGAAGTTTGGCCAAAACCAATCAATTCAGATGCAGTCAAGCGCTGCTATGTGTAATCTTATGCTTTCATATATGGTGTAATTTGAACTACGTCTGACCCGATTCCCGTTTAAGACGGGATACGTAGGCAGCCCTATGGGTTCGGTCACAATTCAATAAAATTTTCATTTCCCCCGAAATTGGAAACTGGGGCAGAATTTTGAGGAGGACCCTCAAAATTCCGAAGTAATTTCAGCCGATCAGCGCAAGCGGCCGCTAGAAGAATCAACCCATTAAACTGGGGCAGAATTTTGAGGAGGACCCTCAAAATTCCGTAGCAAGAGAGGTTGCAATGTCTTGAGCCACGTCACAGTCGTCGGTTCGTCTAAAAGTTATTTCTTAAATATATACTTACGACATATTTTTTTCAAATTCATGCATGTTTTTTTTGTTCAGCAATGCTACCCCCCAATGATACTTACCGTATCACCGTAACAAAGCCGAACGGGTCGAACAAGGCCATCAGGGATGCGGACTAACCTCCCCCTCTACAAAACTCGCGATTTTTCTTTAGATGCAGACACTTGGATTGTGAAAGCACCTGACATACTGTACACTCACGAGACAAACATTGTTCAGGAATACAACTCTCAGAACTGTTGCACTTGCCCGCATTTTCTATTCACGTGCGCCGGTGATATTCCCTGTATCGCAATATCCCCAGCAGTCACAATATCGCAACCTGCTATCAGCTAAGAAATCCCATTTACCATTCTGCATCTTTTGCATTGCATAAGGCTACCATTCTGTCTTCCGAGACTAAACACTGCCTCCATCTGCATCTTTTGCATTGCATAAGGCTACCATTCTGCCTACCGAGACTAAACACTGTCTCCATCTTCATTTTCTGCATTGCATAAGGCTACCATTATGCCTTCCGAGACTAAACACTGTCTCCATCTGCATCTGCATGGCTGAAAGATCGCCACCTTATTTATGCTTGCATGGCTGAAAGATCGCCACCTTATTTACGCTTGCACGGCTGAAAGATCGCCACTTTATTTTTGCATGGCTGAAAGAACGCCACATTATTTACGCTTTGCATGGCTGAAAGATCGCCACTTTATTTTTCTGCCGTAGTAGGCTCACTCATAGGCGTTCAGCCATACTAGGCTCTATATCTCGGATATTCTGGGCTCGCTCATAGGCGCTCGACCACAGTAGGCTAGGTATATAACATAACATATGATCAGAGGTTGCCCAATAGGGGCCTACCCACCGATTATAGCTCGATGGTGGTGAAAATACTATAATACTTTATATATATGAACTCTGTGCTCTCCTGACCGAAAGAAGACAATACTTAACTAAATATAAAGTTCTGATAAGGGAGAATATTGTAGCTTATGAGACTAGGATAATGTACATAAATTCAGGAATAAGAACTTCTCTTTATGCCTCGTTATCAAACGATGTAGTTAGTGGATCATGCCAAAATGAAGCAAAGGTTTAGCCTTAACATACTTTATCACAACCTTTCCAATAACCAAGTTGAACTCGCCTCTTTGAACCTTAATCTACATTACCGATAATAATACTATCATTAAGTTACAAAAGGTACAACTATCGCACAACGAACGACAAGCTTATTTTGTATTAAAACGGGCAGCATTTCCCCAATAATTCTTACTTCCTCCAAATTCTAGATAACACCAAAAAAATAAGAACACAACAATAACAATATATATACATTATTTTCCAACCTTAAATATACCACAAAATACTACAAAACAGCACAACACACCCCAATATCTTCATACACAAAACGACCACCGTAGTAGTGTCAAACAGCCTAAAAAATGTAATGACGAACGACCAGCCCACCATTCCGTCATTATGTGGTGTTTCTACACACCCTTTCTCCTCCAAAACTCCATCAAACATCAGCAAAAGAGGCCAACNATAAGTATGTCCAATCATCTTACTATTTTTTCCATAGTTTTTAAGGTTTTTAATCTGATTTATTTCCCTTTTTTATCCATA
>NW_017670916.1:197182-227980 GCF_001879085.1 Nicotiana attenuata | reverse complement strand
TTTTTAAATAGGGATAATTATGTAGTATAGATCATTTCGGTGCTTTCAATTTATTTCCAGAAATAAATTTGCTATTTTTTATAATTTTAAAAGGAAAAATTGGCTATTTAAATAATAGCCCAATTCGTTTCAATTTTAGCCTAAAATCTGACCCCAAATTGGACCCCAATTTCCAGCCCAATTTCAATCAAAACCCGACCCAGGCCCCAATTACCCCTACCCGACCCAAAACCATATTAAATCCTGGCCGTTGATCTAAAAGATCAACGACTCTCATCCATTCTTACCATTTTAAGCCAAACGACCCCCCCAAACCCCTCATTTGCCTCACTCGTCTCTATCTCTCTAACCTCTGGTTCTCTTTAGAACCTTCCCCCTTCCCCTCCTCTCCGATGAGTTTCCTTCATCTTCTCCGGCCACCTTCTGACATGAATCCATGGTGGTTTCACCACCCACCAAGCCACCTATGGCTCCTCACGTTTGGTTACTGAATTTTCATGACTTGACCACGAAGAGTTGGGTCCAGACCTCTGTCGATTTAAGTTCCACGGCCATCTCCGGCCTTGCTCCGGCAAGCCGTGTCTGTTCGAGCCTAGACTCAACTCCTCTTGCTTAGATCCAAGCCTTTCTCACCGTTTGGGTTCCTCTGAAAACCCTAGCTTTGAGGATTTTCTGATCTCTTTAGATCTGTTCCAGATTTATGCTTTCCCTAGTTTTAAACGATTTTCTGATTTTTTTTTTCAAAAAAAAAAAAGTTATGCTTTTAAAACCTTTATTTTCCGATCTAGGGTTTTGAGTTATGTGTGTTTCTCTGATTTTCTTCTTCTCTTGTGTGTTCTCTACTATGTTTCTCCTACTGTGTTCTTGTTAAATCTCTTCTACCATGTTCTTCTATTATGTTGCTCCTACTGTGCTCTTGTTAAGATTTCCCTACCATGTTCTTATTTGTTTCTTCTACTAGTTCTTCTACTGTTGTTTCGCATATTATTTTTTGCTTTGTTTCTCATGAGTTTCTGTTACTGAAAAGCATGTCGAAGGTCCCAGTTCCTTTCTGAGACCTTTGAACTTGTTTCGACTAGTATCTTTTGCTTTCTTGATTACTCTCCCTCTCACCTCGGCACTCGATTAATGGTAAAACCCTAAAATTTAGGGGTTCATCCGGGTTTGAGAACATTGACTATGTGATATGTTTGTTCTTCATCTTTAAAGCGGTCTGATTTCAGAAACCCTAACTATTTCGAGGTTCTCAACTTGTTTCTCAACTGAGTCTCGAAATTCTTTGTCTCAACCTCTGTCTCTTTAAGCAATTCTGATTTTCCACTAAAACTTTTCTAAGGTCTTTTACACTGAATCTTTTGTATGCTACTAGATGCTACTTCTCTTCTACATTGCTAACCTATGTGACTACCATGCTCCTATAGTCTATTATCTACTGATTTTGCATTGACACGACATCTTCTTAACATGTTTGTATGCTCTTTATATGCGCTAAACTTCCCCTCTAAAATGGCTTTCAAATTTTGATTAGTTTCAGACTTCCTTCTGTATAGGTTTGATTGATTTCTTTCCTTGTTTGATGATTTCCCTATGACTCGATTTAAGTTATTTGACTTTTCTTAATTTTTCTGACTTGGTTCATTCGTGGACCAGTGATTACAAAATCTCTGATCCTTGATTTACTGGCTACTAATTGATTTCTCTTACCTTATTTATGCAACCGTGTATTTCAAAGCTCTGCCCCTAAAATAAACTTTTATGTATTTACCCCTAATTGCCTACTTTGCACAAAATGCTTGTTTGATTTCTTTCCTTAAATAACTTTTACCGTTTTGAATCTGAATTCCTTAATTAAAGGAAGTCTTGTGTGATTGATTCTTAATTGATATTCAGGTCCTTAACTGTTTTCTTACCTTATTTCTGCCTGATTTTCACACTATAAATGCCCGTCTCTTTCATTAACACACATCACTCATTCATAGTCTTTCTGAACTCACACTTACACGCAATAGTATTTTCTCTTATTGTCTTTATTGTGGCATGTTTGCAAGACTTACTGCTTTTCTCTACTTGTTTCTTTGAAACTGGTATGTTCTGATTTAAGTTTCAGCACCACAACAATGTGTCTATCCCTGTCTACTTACTGCTTTTGTATAGTTCAGCATTACTGATTTCTTTTCCTGCCTGTTCTGTTATGAATCCCTATTCCCCACCCCCTTGTGTGTTTAAGCTATGGTTTGGAGCATGGCAATATGTAAATTGTTGCCCATGAATCAAACCTGATCCATTGGGATCCTAGCCTCTATTAATGTGTGTTTCGACAAGCTTATGGTATGCTAGCATTCTCCATTGCTGGGCATGCCCACAGCCTGCCCTTGCCTCTTTCAATTTCCCTATTCCCCTGAACCCCTTATGTGTACTTATTTCCCTCTCCTTTCCCCTTTCCCCTCTCAGAATTCTGCTTCTGCACTTGCACTCTCTCTTAGTCTTTAAGTTCTGCCCCCCCTCTTGTGAGCCTTGCCTTGGGACCTTGAGTTCCCTCTGAACTTGGACACTTGAGGGCTGGCCTTTCCACACTGCACTTGTGTTAATCTGGTAATACATTTGGGTGTGAGCATTGCCCGGAGTCCCTTTGAGGCTCTTAGGGAACTTTGACACACTCAAATGGGAGAAAGGCTTTGGATCATGATCTTATGGATTTGGTTTACCTCATATTTCAGACATGAAGTCTGAAATCAGGCTCTCCCCGGTTGTACTTGTATTTGTATTTTCTGATGTATCTTTTTATACTTTAATCTGGGTTATAATAATTTGTAATAAACTCTTGGGGACGGCTAGTGAAAAGGGCAGGTAACTATGCATGCAAAGGGTAGATACCATTTCTATAGTAATTTTGCATATTCAAATGCATATAGAAATCATGCCTATAGGTACTTTTGAATAATTTCTGCATATAGAAATCACGTTCATAGGGTTCTTAAAGTAATTTCTGCATTTAGAAATCATGTTCATAGGGTTTCAAACAATTCACGCATATAGAAATGATGCCTATAGGCCCTTCTAGATCCTGTGTATTCATTATCATCTAGAAATTATGTCTATAAGTATCTAGAAATCTGAATTCTGCATATGCATATAGAAAATATGCCTATAGGACCTTTCAAATCCTGTGTATTCATCTTTTCATCTAGAAATCATGGTCATAAGGTTGTAAAACAACTTCAGCATTTAGATATCATGTCCATAGGTTTTAACAATTTCCGCGCTTAGATATCATGTTCATAGGTTTAAAACGAGTCTTCTGCATTTTTATACCATATCCACAAAGGGCTTAAAACCAGCTAAGCATAGAAAGTATGTCTATAGGAACTATTAATTGAATCTGAATCGCTTCATTCGCGCATAGAGCTAAAACCAGTAATAACGATGTATCATCATTTGCAGAACTTACAACCTTCGTAAAAACTTGCCTTTCTTTAATAATCTGACTATCTTTTTTAACCAGTACGTATTCAGTTTATTGTTATTGCGTTCTTAAATCAGTAGATACCATGCCTATAGGATCCTTGTCCAACACTTAGGCAAGCCTTAGGGTAAATTAAATCTGTTTCTGTTAATAGCTACAACCAGCAGGCATGCCTGATTCGGGCTTCTTATCTGAATTATGTAACAAATCAGTCTGCCTCAACCTTTAAATCCTCGCATGTTTAATTTCTAATCAGACCCTAACTAGTATGTGTAAGTCATGCTAATTATGTGTTTCTTTTGTTTAAATGGGGTATATCTGAGCCTTTGCTTGTTATGTGCTTTCCCCCCAATTTGCTATATATGTTTTGTATGTTGCCTTAGAAGTTTTGCCTTTAAAACCACAAATAAGCCTAACATCCCTACCTCCCTTAGGATTAGTAGTCCTAAATGCCCCTGGGACTGACAGGATTGGGACGGCTAGTAGCATGCAATAGGTAAGCGAGACCATTCCGCGCTTTAATACCTTAACGGGGTGGGAAGGGTAGATATGGATATGATGACCACGCGATAATGTCACGTGTAGCCCCTCATTGAGGAGTGATTACCGGGCATTGTGTGGGGTGATCCATATTATTAATAAACCTAGCACCCCCTCCCTTTATTCTTTATTTCTTTCTTTTCAGTATTTTAACTCTTTATTTTTAACAATTAGCTTTCCTAATTGTTCTTTCAAACCTTGCTTACTTTCAAACCTTTATGTGATAAAATCCTCTCTTATTTGAGCCTTGTTTGTCTATATAGTCTGGCCGGGAACCACACTAGTGGATTCTGAGGGGTGCCTAACACCTTCCCCTTAGAATAATTTCAAGCCCTTACCCAATCTCTGGTTACTCAAATCAAACCTCCTTGGTGTCCTAATGCACCCTAATCATTAAGTGGCGACTCTTTAAATCAAACCCAATTCCCAAAAGGAATGAGTTGTCCTTCCAAATGTCATAAACGCGATTTCGCGAGAAAAAGGGGGCGCGACACTTGAGAAATTCCAACTTTTACTTTCGATGTTTAAACCTATCAAATCACGTCCGATTGACCTCAAATTTTGCACACTAGTCATATTTGACATTATAGACCTACTCCAACTTCCGGAATCGGAATCCGATCCTAATATCAAAAAGTCCACTTCCGGTCAAACTTCTCAAAGACCTTCTAATTTCTAACTTTCGCCAAATGACTCCAAAATGACCTACTGACCTCCAAGTTCACTTCCGATCGCGCTCCCAATACCAGAATCACCATACGGAGCTATTCCCAGACTCGGAATCCCAAACGGACATCAATAACACTGAAATGCACTTCAACCCAAACTTATGAAATTCTTCCAAAAATGCTAACTTCAACAATAGGTGCCAAAACGTTCCCGGGTCTTCCAAAACCCTATCCAGACATACGCCCTAGTCCGAAATCATCATACAAACCTGCTGGAACCTTCGAATCTCGATTCCAAAGTCGTTTACTCAAAAATCCAATCTTAGTCAATTCTTTAAACTTAAAGCTTCCAAAATGAGAATTCTCTCTCCAAATCAACTCCGAACTTCCCGGAATTAAATTCCGACCATGCGTACAAGTCATAATACCTGAAGTGAAGCTACTCAGGGCCTCAAACTGCTGAACGACGTGCTAGAGCTCAGAACGACCGGTCGGGTCGTTACATTCTCTCCCACTTAAACATACGTTCGTCCTCAAACGTGCTGAAAATTGCACTGAAGTAGTTTGAAATCACTGCTTAGAACCTCGTGCACCTACCCGTGCTACCACAACTCAGTTGGGCACATTAGCTCGATCATATCTAAAGATAACCTCTTTCATTTACGCAAATAAGCTTTAGAGCCCAGTTTCAACATCCGAAATTCTCTGCCAGGCCTGCTTTCAACATACGAACAACGTATAAATCACCACATGATGCACCGATACAAGATTGCATACATTTGCTGAATTCACACTATGCACCACGTCATTCACAGGACCATAATAACATTCTCTGATCATAATGGCCGACATTCCCTATCACGACCCAATTTCACCTCAGGTCGTGATGGCGCCCAACACCGTTGTCAGGCAAGCCAACGCGAAATTTTTAGTGAGTTCTTATTTTTACTTACCACAAGCAGTTACAACACTTGTCTTAATTTACACAATTTAAAACATATGATAATAAGCAATATTCAGTAATAGTTATACAATCCCCAAAAGAACTGTCTACTAAGTGTGTGCCAAGATCTAGTGTCACAAGCTATGGGCAACTAGTAGAATATACAAAATAATAGATCTATCCTACTATCTGAAACAGAATAGACAGCCAAAAATATAATAGAAACTCCATCAGCTGCTGATCGTCACAGGAAGAGAAAGCTGCTCACCGTGGACGTCTCGGACTAAGATCAGTGATGCACACCTGTCTGATAGTCAGATGTACCTGCCTCAGAGCCTGTACAATTAAGTACAGAAGCGTAGTATGGGTACATAAATAATATGTACCCAGTAAGTATCCTGTCTAATCTCGAAATTAGAGATGAGAGGTCGACATGACACTTACTAGGGTTAAATAACATGATGGGTGATACATTAATCATGGATAGCAAAATAAATAACAGTTTATAGCATGAAGCAACAAGTCCTTCACTAGGTGATATCACAGTTAGCCAATTACATTTCAAGGCATATAACAAGGTTCTATCCACAACAATATACCAGTCAACAAGCATACACAAGTAGTGTCGAGGTCGTACGGCCCGATCCAACATAAAAATAAAGTGTGCACTGCCGGAAGGTCGAACGGCGCGAACCATAGATGCATCTATTACCCCGCTCGCGAATCATACATGCGACGCGGTCAAATGTATTTAAACACATCAATAGGCAGATAAGATAAAACATCAGGAGAATAAGTACTCACAAAATATCAGTTTCTCCTTTTTAAAAGGCCAGAATATAGCGTTCCGCTTATTAGCTCCGCTTACCATATTCAACAAGATTAAAGAAGTCTCGAATTAATCATACAGTCACAAGAACATCACATAAAGCATGCTTTAGGATCCTAAACTACCCGAACTTAAGCATAATAGTAGCTATGCACGGGCCCTCGTCACCAAGCGCATATGTAGCCCCACATTTAGTGACAAATTATTCAATTATTATACCTAAGGGGACAATTCCCTCTTACAAGGTTATATAGGAGACTCATCTCGCTCCAAAGTGCACTTCCAATACCAAGAACGAGACCGAACCCTCAATTTGGAGCCGAACGGTCCAAAACTAGTTAAATGAGGTAGGAACTAGTCAATACAAGCTTGCAAGATCGCATTCTAACCATTAAAGCAAATTTCCCACCCTTAAACACAAGTTTCCTAAAATTCGACCCCGGGCCTACGCGTCCAGATTCCGACATTTTTCGAAGATAGTCGTTCCTTGTAACCTAAGGATCATTAATATACGATTTCTACTTCGTTTCATAACCAATTTCGTGGTAAAATCTAAGTTTTATTAAAACCCTAGGTCTAGCTCTAACCCCTTGATTTCTCCAAATCTTTAGGTGTTATTCTACCCAAAAGTCGAGTATTAAACTTAGAAATAAGGGGGATGAACTTACCTCACGATGTTATGTGGAAATACCTTCTCAAGAGCTCCAAAATCGCTCAATACCCGTGTGCCAAATGGTATAAAATGGCTGGAGCTCGTATTAAATGAAGCTCACTGCTTCAGCGTTTTCCGCATCTGCGGTCAGGGGACCGCATCTGCCAGAGGGAGACCGCATCTACGGAAATGGCTAAATGGGCTGGGACCACTTCTGCGGTCTTGAAGCCGCATCTGCGAGGCTACGACCGCTTCTGCGGTCTCGCACCTGCGACTGGCCAACCGCAGGTGCGGTTATGACAGCAACTGAAGGCTTCAGCACTTCTCAAATTTTCTAACTTCATTCGAGCCTCGTCCGATTGACGCTCGGGGCTCCCGGGCCCCGCCCGAACATACCGGCAAGTTTGAAATCATGAAACGGACTTGCTCGAACCTTCGAATCGTCTGAAACAATGCTAAATCTAAGAGTCACCCCCTAAAACCAATTGAATCAAACTTATGAACTTCAAGTTCTTAATTCACTTCCAACGATCCGAAATGCACTTAGACTACTCGGATTGACACCAAACTTTGAGGGCAAGTCTTAAATGTTATATTGGACCTGTACTGGGCTCCGGAACCAACATACGAGCCCGATACCAATGTGATCAAACATTAATTAGTTTCTTTAAATCCTAGGAATTTCAGTTTTAACAATTTCTAATAAAAATTCATTATTCGGGCTAGGGACCTCGGAATTCGATTCCGGGCATACGCCCAGGTCCCATATTTTCCTACGGACCCTCCGGGACCGTCAAAACACAGATCCGGGTCCGTTTGCAAGAAATGTTGACCAAAGTCAAACTTTCCCTTTTTAAAGAAAATCTTAAGGATTCAAGTGGGCTTATATCAACCCAAACCCTTCCAATTCCCGAACCAACCACCCCCACAAGTCGTAAATTAGCTAAAGCAAGCGCGGGGAGTTTTATTTAGGGAAACAGGGTTCTAAAAAGTAAAACGACCGGTCGGGTCGTTACATTCTCCACCTCTTAAACAAATGTTCGTCCTCGAACGGACATAGAAAAGTAGCCGAGGTGCCGAATAAGTATGGATATATGCTCCGCATGTCCTCCTCGGACTCCCAGGTCACCTCCTCGACTGGTTGGCCCCTCCACTGGACCTTCACTGCTGAAATCCTCTTGGATCTTAACTGGCGATCCTATCTATCAACAATGGCAACTGGCCCCTCCTCATAACCCAAGCTCTCATCCCGCTGAATAGTATTGAAGTCCAACACATGGGACAAGTCGGCATGATACCTCCGGAGCATGGACACGTGGAAAATTGGATGTACTCCCGATAAGCTGGGGGGTAGAGCAAGATTGTAAGCAACCTCCCCAACTCGCCTCAACACCTCAAATGGGCCAATAAATCTTGGGCTCAACTTGCCCTTCTTCCCGAACCTCATAATACCCTTCATTGGCGAGACTTTCAAGAGGACCTTCTCGCTAACCATGAATGACACATCACGCGCCTTCTGATCCGCATAGCTCTTCTGTCTGGACTGAGCTGTGCGAAGCCTTTCCTGAATCAACTTCACCTTATCCAAGGCATCTTTCACCAGATATGTACCATACAACTTAGCCTCTCCGGGCTTAAACCACCCGATTGGAGAACGACATCGCCGACCGTATAAAGCCTCATATGGGGCCATCTCAATGCTGGACTGATAGCTATTGTTGTAAGCAAATCCGGCCAAAGGCAGGAACTGATCCCACTATCCTCCAAAGTCAATCCGAATACCCTAAGCATGTCCTCCAGAATCTGAACTATCCTCTCTGACTGCCCGTCGGTCTGAGGGTGAAATGTTGTACTGATCTCCACGCGGGTCCCCAACTCACTCTGAACGGCTCTCCAGAAATGGGAAGTGAATTGAGGGCCCCTATCTGATACGATGGAAATAGGCACACCGTGAAACCAGACTATCTCCCGAATGTAAATCTGAGCCAACCTCTCTGAAGAGTAAGTAGTCACAATCGGAATAAAGTGTGCCGACTTGGTCAACCTGTCAACAATGACCCACACTACATCAAACTTCTGGAAGGTCCGGGGCAATCCTACTACGAAGTCCATAGTGATGCGCTTCCACTTCCACTCGGGAATGGGCATCTGCTGAAGTAGGCCACCTGGCCTCTGGTGGTCATACTTGACCTACTGGCAATTCAAACACTTCGCCACATACTCCACTATAACCTTCTTCATCCGTCGCTACCAATAATGCTGCCTCAGGTCACGATACATCTTCGTAGCACCTGGGTGTATAGAATACCTCGAACTATGAGCCTCTGCTAGAATCCTCTCCCTCAAGCCATCGACATTAGGAACACATAGGCGACCCTGGAGTCGCAGGACACCATCCTCGCCAATAGAAACCTCCTTGGTACTACCCTGTAGCACCGTCTCTCTGAGAACCGCCAAATGCGGATCATCAAACTGTCGGACCTTGATCTCCCCCAATAATGAAGACTGGGCAATAACACACGCAAGGACTCGGCTGGGCTCCGAAATATCCAACCTCACAAGTCTGTTAGCCAAGGACTGAATGTCCAAGGCTAGTGGCCTCTCCTCCGCTGGAATAAATGCCAAGCTACCCATACTCTCTGCTTTCCTGCTCAAGGCATCCGCGACCACATTTCCCTTGCCCGGATGATAAAGAATGGTAGTGTCATAATCCTTCAGTAACTCAAGCCATCTGCGCTGCCTCAAATTAAGATCACTCTGCTTGAACAGATGCTGCAAGCTGCGATGATCAGTATAAACCTCACATGACGCCCCATACAGGTAATGCCTCCATATATTAAGTGCATGTACAATCGCCGCCAACTCCAGATCGTGCACAGGATAATTTTTCTCATGAATCTTCAGTTGATGGGAGGCATAGGCAATAACTCGCCCCTCCTGCATCAATACACAACCCAAGCCAACGCATAAAGCGTCGCAATATACCGTATACATCCTTGAACCGGAAGGCAACACAAGAACTGGTGCTGTAGTCAAGGCTGTCTTGAGCTTCTGAAAGCTCGCCTCACAATCATCGGTCCAACGGAAAGGAGAACCCTTCTGGGTCAATTTGGTCAGAGGTGATGCAATAGATGAAAAGCCCTGCACGAATCGCCTGTAATAACCTGCTAACCCCAGGAAACTCCTGATCTCGGTCACCGAAGTAGGACGTGGCCAACTTTGAACTGCCTCAATCTTCTTGGGATCCACCTTAATACCCTCTCCTGACACAATATGCCCCAAGAATGCCACTGACTTTAGCCAGAACTCACACTTGGAGAACTTAGCATACAGCTTCTGCTCTCGCAAGGTCTGAAGCACTACCCTTAGATGCTGCTCATGCTCCCCGGGCTATTGGAGTATATCAAGATGTCGTCAATGAAGACGATGACAAAGGAATCAATATAGGGCCTGAACACTCTGTTCATCAAGTCCATGAATGCTGCTGGGGCATTAGTCAAGCCAAAAGACATCACCAGAAACTCATAATGGCCATATCTCGTCCGAAATGCAGTCTTCAGAACATCCGAGTCCCAAATCTTCAGCTGATTGTACCCTGACCTCAAGTCGATCTTAGAGAACACCCTAGCACCCTACAACTAGTCGAACAAATCATCAATGTGCGGCAACGGGTACTTATTCTTGATGGTAACCTTGTTCAATTGCCGGTAGTCAATGCATATCCGCATAGTCCCATCCTTCTTCTTCACAAATAACACTGGCGTACCCCAAGGTGATACAATGGGCCTAACAAAACCCTTTGCTAGCAACTCCTCAAGCTGCTCCTTCAACTCCTTTAGCTCTTTCAGAGCCATACAGTACGGTGGAATAGATATAGGCTGGGTGCCTAGAGCCAAATCAATACAGAAATCAATATCGCGATCCGGCGGCATGCTAGGAAGATCAGAAGGAAACACATCGGCGAACTCCCGGACTACTGGAACCGAATCAATTGTCGGAGACTCAGTGGTGGTGTCCCGAACATAAGCTAGATAAGCCAAACACCCCTTCTCGACCATATGCCGAGCCTTCAGGAAACAGATAACCCGACTAGATATATCAACTGTGGAACCCTTCCACTCCAACCCTGACAACCCTGGCATCGCCAATGTAACAGTCTTGGCGTGGCAATAAAGGACGACGTGATATGGGGATAACCAATCCATGCCAGAATGACCTTAAAATCAATGATATCAAGCAACAGGAGATCTGCTCTAGTCTCGAAACCACAGAAGGTAACCATACAGGACCGGTAGATTCGATCTATAACCACAGAATCGCCCACAGGAGTGGACACATGAACAGGAGTGACCAAGGGCTCAGGAGAAATAACCAAAAAATGTGCAAACAGAGATAACACATATGAATAGCTGGACCCTGGGTCAAATAATACCGAAGCATCTCTGCCAGAGACGGGAATAATACCTGTGATAACGGCATCCGAGGCCAATGCATCTGGTCTGGCCGGAAGAGCATAGAATCTGGCTGGAGCTTCGGCTGGCTGGCCTCCACCCGACTGAGCAGTAGCTGGCTGAGCTCTCCCTGTCTGGCCTCCACCTCTAGGATGACCCCTACCGCTCTGTCCCCCACCTCTAGGCGGCTGGTGCTGGAATCATATGCTGTTGACCCTGCCGTACTGCCTTGCCCCGAAGCCTGGGGCAGGTCCTCTTCAAGTGGCCTGGGTCTCCACACTCGTAGCAAACTCTGGGCACCATAGCCTGCTGCCGGGAAGCCTGGCCCTGATGGCCTGAATACCCATCGGAGGAACTAGAAATGGCTAACTAAGAAGGAAAGAAGAACAATACACAAAACTAACTAAATAGATAGCCAAAATCGTTAGCTACCCGGCAACGGCGCCAAAAAGTGATCGCTGCCAACTCCGCACTACTAAAAAGTAGCAAGAGAGGGTCGCAATAGCTTTTACTCGATTTTGGGTCGGGTCGAATCCTCAGAGAGCTAGAAGTTGGAATCGAGTATCTATCTAGTGTAGAGTTGTGTACGTGTTTTTAATTACACTTCTATTCATTTTTGAGATTTTCTTTATAATTCTACTATTATCAAACTACAAATTGTAAATTATGCTAAGAACTATTATGCTACGAGTTGTTCAAATAGGTTTAAAAGGCACTAGGGTAGTGACTACCGCCTAGGTGGTCAATAGATGGGTACTTGAATCTAAGGCACATTTGACATATTTGGGGAGTATGTTATAACCGTTGCACGAATTTACCCACTCTACACCTCTCGGTGGTTCAAGTGATTTTGCCCGAATTGGCTTTCTCAAGACCAATTGGGTATGCAATTTTTGCACAAGCAAGTTAGGGTTCAATTCGGGTATTACTCTCTCGAGGTTTAACCCTTTAATTGGGGCTATCAATCTCTTGAGTACGCCCTAATTCATTGTTGGACCAATTTCGGAGACTTAGGCTCTCTTTTTCAAGAGGAGATCAAGTCAACTCAACGCAAACTATTGTTTGCAACCACTAGTTCAGAAATTAACCATGAAATTGGCCCGAATAACAAACACCCATAATCAATTTAGCCCTAAATTACAAGACCCATCAATTATCCACACTAGGGTTGAGCCACAACCCTAGCTATGGAGTCTAGCTACTCATATTCAAAGAAGAAAAGCAAGAAATAGAAGAAGATAAACACATATTAATTAACTGCTAAGCTAAATACAAAGATTCAATGATGAAAAGTAAGTAAAAATGCCCAAAATGGCTAAGAAAAGTCGTCCCACGAGTGCAGCTTGTGTAATACAACATCTGATACCCTAAAAATGGAAAAATAATCTATTTATGCTAAGCTGAAAAATCTGGATAAAATTGCCCCTGCGGGGTAAGTGCGGACCGCACAAAATGGACCGCGGTCCGCACTGGGCTCTTGACTTCAAGTTCTTGCTCTCAGAACTTGGGTTCCGCGGACCGCACAGAATGGACTGTGGCCGCGTAGGCTTCTAGTGCGGTCCGCACAAAGTTGACCGCGTACCGCGGAGGCTTAAAACTTGAAAATGCAACCTCTCTGAATCTTGGCACTCCGGACCGCACAAAATGGCAGTGCGGCCGCATTGCTTTCAATACGGACCGCACAAAACCTTGTGCGGCCGCACTGCTTGGATGCTAGAAAATTCAGCTCTCTGAATCTTCCAATGCGGACCGCACAAAGTGGTGTGCGGCCGCACTGGGCCTGTTTTGACTGAACTTGGCTTGTCTTTGGCACTTGTGCAAGTTTCACTCCTTTTGAGCCGATCTTTGACATTTTGTCACTTTGTTGATCAAACCTGCAATCAAGCACAACTTGTGAGCCTTTTGGGACTATTTTGTATGAATATTTGATCAAAGCATAAACAAGAAGGAGTATAAAATGCTTCAAAATCTCTAGTTATCAACTCCCCCAAACGCTTTTGCTTGTCCTCAAGCAAACAAAATAAGATCCACCCCTTAAGAGAAAGTCCAAGAAAAATTTCAACTGTCCTAAAGTGACCTCAACTAGCATCAATTGGGACTAACAATTGCCCTCAATACAAATGAATCATTAACAACATTTACTCTTTGAAAAACCATGGATCAAGTGCGACACAAGAGCATCAAGAGTTGACTCAACACATCAAAGAACTCTTTCAATTACTTTGGTTATTGTGGAACCCAAACTCACACATCCTCAACTCTCCTTAAGCAGTCCTCACCTTTAAGATAGTGGCACTCAGAACGAGGATAATGGGAATTCACTCATCTCTCTCAAGAAAAAGCCACAAGTCCGGCTCTAGGTACCATATGCTTGCCCCTTATGTGAGTATCCACTAATGTGAGCTTCATTCGACTCAAGATCATATAGGGCTTTTGTGGAGACATTGTGAAGGCTTTTGGTTCAGGGTAGGAAATGTTTTAGTCTAAGTAGGTTCCATCTTCCCTTAAGCACTTCTTTTGATTCATTTGGCATCCATTCACTTGACTCTTTGAGTCATTTCACTTCTTTCTAAGGGGTTAGAGAGACACATTGTCGCTCTTTCTTATGCATTTCAAACCTTTTCTTCTTTTTCAACTTTCCACACCTTTCATTCTTTGCTTTTCTTTGAATCCCTTTTTTTTTCACATTGAACTTTCTTTTTGTCTTTTTGCTTTTCTTTCTTTTTCATTGTCTTTCCTTTTCTTCATTTTTGTGCCTTTTCACCACTTTGTTGAAATCCTCGTCTCTCCCCCCAAACTTATATTTTTGCCATGTGCTAAGGGAAAGATTGGGTGCCAAGAGAGGGTATCTTTTAGAACGGGTATATGCTTGTATCATGGTTCTTGAAAGAAAAAGGTCTAAGGCTCAAAAGGGTTAACTAGGGATCTTATCATTGGTAGGCTATGGAATTGTTCAAACTATCATTTGGATCAAGGAGAGCCTATAATCATGTCTCAAGTCAAAATTCACCTAGGATTTCGCCTCAACAAACATTCAGGACAAGTTCTAGACCAATGGCTCGGGACTTGGACTTGCAATTCAATTACTCACCACACAAGCTAAGGGATTAAAGACATAGAGTCGGGGGCCCACAACGACCTTAGATACGATTTGAGCACACAATGGTCCCGAAAAACCACTTGATGATTATCGGCCAACACAAGAGTCTCAAGGTCACGACTTTCACCATCCTAAACACAACAATTTATTTTTGACCATAAGATCAAAGGCAAATGTGCTAGGCCCAAGTGAAGCTTTGCTTGAGGCACCCTTAACTACTAACTACTAAAAACCAAAAAGAAAAAGAAAAACGGACTCAAACCCTTAAGAAGGTTGTCACGCCATCCATCATTGGGAAGAGCCACCCGGTTCACACAACACTCCACCTTTGGAAAGAACCGTGGCATTAAGAAAACCAAAGGCTTATTGCAAACTCCGAAAACAAAAAACTACGAATCACAAATAAGAAGCTAAAAACGAAAAATTTTTGCGGAAAATAGAATGAATATATACAAGAGGGGATTTGAATATACAATGGATAGGATGAATATATACAATGAGATATAACTTTATATACAGACCCAAAGTGAAATCAAAATGCGATAATGTAACAAAATATCAGAATTATATACAGACCAAAGATAAAAAGATAAAGAAAGCATAAAAATGTTAAATATATACAATCATCCAAAATGTAGGGCCTACCCCCTCAAATGAAAGCTGGCATTGTCCCCAATGCCAACTAGTCCAAATAAAGCATCAAAAGATAATAGGAAAAGGATATAGAAGACTCCCTGAGGCCTGTATGTCTGCATAGGGTCATGTGTGGTCCCTGGGTCCTTTCTGTGCTCGGGAACCTCAGACTGGTCCCATGTGGCCTGCTGCTCTGCTACTGGGACCTGGTCCTGGACCTGGGCATGCTCTGGAACTGGTACATCCTGTGGTTGACTGGAGGAAGTCTCCGGTGGGTCCGCCAACTGGATGACAGCATCATCAGCTCTAGGAATCACCCTTCTCCTCTTCGGAGACCTCTGTGACTGCTCCAGCTGTGGATCAACTGCTGGTGCTGGGCCCTGGAGCAATAAGTCTAATGGCAGGTGATCTGCCTTCAGTCTGTCTACATTTGCACGCAACTCCTTCACGGACTCCTTGGAGGCCCGTGTCTTCCTCAGCTTCTTATGCTCCTTAGCAAGCTCCTTGAGAGCCTTGCTATGTGAATCAACTGCCTTGGAGAGCGCTGCCTGAGTTTCGAGGATCTTCTTCTGGTTGTCAAGTATCTCCTTGAGCGCATCCTCTATCGACTGTGGAACCTGCGGAGCTGGAGGTGCCGACTGAGCCTCTACCACAGTGGTGAGTGAGGACAACTTGGATGAGGCAGTCTGCATCCAGTTGTTTATGCTAAGAAGTGCCTGGCTCAGTCGGTGAGCAGTAATAGGATGGGCCCAGGAAGATGGAATCTCCGGGCCTGCTGATGTGGATGGGCCGGCAGGAGTGGCTGTGGATGTGGATGGACCGGGAGGGATATCTGTGGAAGTGGAGGTCGGCTCAGCAGGAGCCACTACCACAACTGGCTCTACAGACTGGCCAATTATGGTAGTCTCGACGCCCTCTTTTTCTCGCGAAATCGGGTTTACGACATTTGGAAAGACAACTCTATTCCCGTTTGGGAATTGGGTTTTTGGAATTGAAGAGTCGCCACCTAATGATTAAGTGCATTAGGACACTAAGAAGGGTTTTTGAGTTGGAAAACCAGAGTTCGGGTAAGGGTTAGAAATTATCTCAAGGGGAAGGTGTTAGGCAACCCTCAAGATCCACTAGTGTGGTTCCCGGCCATGCTATGTTGTGACTTTAATGCAACTAGATACACAAAGGATTTTACACATAAGGGCTGCAAATAAATACGTGACAAGTATGTGGGGATCAAGGTCTAGATGATCTAAACGCAGAAAATTAATCAATATATTGAATAAACAAAGAAGAAAACTTGGAAGAAAAGGCATAATGCAGTAAAATTAAGGAGGGTTTTGAGTAGTGGAAAAGACAGGATTTTATTGATATTAAACAAAGTTGTATAAGAAAAGGGGTCCTAGGTTTATAAATCACATGGATCATCCACACAACACCGGTAGTCAATTGTACGCGTAGTGTTATCGTGTGATCATCATCTCCATGTCTACCCTTCCCACCCCGTTAAGGTATTAAGCGCGAAATAGTCTCGTTTACTTATTGCATGCTATTACCCGTCCCACCTATCAGTCCTGGAGGTTTTATAGGACTACTAATCCTAAAGGGAAGAAGCTTGGCTTTTCAGAGGTTTAAAAAGGTTAAAAATACTAAGGTGTCAAACAAAACGCACGAAAGCAGTTATGGGAGCACAAAAACAATTAAGGCTCAGATAAACCTCCTTTAATCACAGAAAATCATGTAGTTTAGCATGTCTTACATGTACTGATTAGGTCGAAATTATGCTTAACGTTAGGCAGGCTGGTTCCTTACATATTTTCAGGCAAGAAGTTCGCATTAGGCTCGCTTGGCTGCAACTTATCGAAGACCAGTGCAATTAATTAACTACATACTTGTTTGCCTACGTGATGGCCTATAGGCGTGGCATCTACTGGTTTCAGGAATAAAGAAACAAACTGATGAAGAAAGTTGCCAGTTTTAACAGAATGATGCGAGTTCTGTAATTAGTGCTAATCATAAAACGAGTGATTCAGATTTGATTGATAATTCCTACAGGCATGCTTTCTAGCGTCGTTAATTTAAACACTTTTTATAGGCGTAGCGAAAGCGTAGAAATACTATAAGCATGGTATCTGAGTACTGTTAGTTTTTAATCCTATAAATAAGTTTGCCTAGTGAACAATGCATGCATAGAGTCTGGATTTCTGGTTACTTATAGGCGTGGTATCCATATGGAGATGCAAAATTCCTATAGACATGGTATCTATATGGATGCATAAACCTATAGACATGAAATCTATGCGGATGCATAAACCTATAGACATGGTATCTACGTGGATGCATAAACCTAGAGACATGGTATCTACGTGGATGTGTAAATGTGCAAAGTTGTAGGCAAGATACATGAGTACAGAAATGTGGTAATTCCCTATAAGCATGATATCTACCCCTTTGCATGCATGGTTACCCTTCCCTTTTCACTAATCACCCCAGAGGTTATTACAAAATTTTATTACAGACCAAGATGAATCAAAAACTGGAAATAAAATTACAATCAGAACTCTTAAGCTGCATCCAAGGAGCATAATTCAAACCCAAGGTCTAACAATATGATATGAGCCAACTGCCAGGATCAGGTTCCAAAGCCTTTCTCTTATCTGGGATGTGTCTAAGTTCCAAGGAATTTCAAGAACTCCAGGCAATGCTCACACCCAGATATCAGAACTGAATGAAAGCGCAGTGTGGAAGGGCCAACCCTCCAATGTCCAAGTTCAGAGGGAGCTCAAGGTCCCAAGGCAAGGCTCATTGGAGGGGGGCAGAACTTAGAGTCTAGGAACAAGTGTAAGTGCAGTAGAGGGATATAAGGGATGCCAAGGCAAGCTGGTGGTCATACCCAGCAACATAAAATGCTGGCACACCCCTGACCAGCCCACTAGCCAAACATTGGAGAGTTAGGACCTATTGAAGGTTAGGTTCAACTTTGGAAAGCAATTTGGATGCTGCCAGTCCAAACCTTAACTCAAACACACATAAGAGAATAGGGATGGGAAACTGAAAGAGCTTAGGACCCAAAGGGTCCAGTTTACATCCATGGACAATAACTTTGTATATTGCCATGTTTTCTAAACGATAGCTCAACACATAGGGGGACATGGGGAATGAGATTCATTGCAAGACATAAGCAAGATATAAGCACATTACTGTTGATACCCAATTTTTCCCTAAGTATTTTTATACCCAAGTATTTCCAAAATAGCATATTGGTGCATATATAAGCACAGCTAAGAATTTTGGCATTTTAATGATTTTTAAAACCAATTTGTTGCCTATTCTAGTACAAAAAAATCCAATAATTATTCCCAAAATTATCATTTTTGGCGAATAATTCATTTTATTCTCACATTTGCACCAAAATATAAATAAGGTAATTTTTGCATATTTTTACAAATTTGTTTGGTATTTTGAAAGCTAAATTGCATATAATTGCAATTATAGCCTATCTTTTAATTTATAGCGTTTTATGTTTATAAAATTAATTCTGGTATTTTTAAATTAATATTTATATAATATTCATTTACCCAGTACTTTGAATTTGCTCTTAAAATTTCTATTACTATTTTATAAAACATTTTAAAGGGAAAATTGGCTATTTACGATTTGGCCTCAATTGCATTTAAATTATAGCCAATTTGGCAACCCCAATTAACCCAATTTCAAAGTTCAAAATTACCCAGCCCAATTTCAAATTAACCCAACCCCTGACCCATTTATCCGATCTGCCCGGCTCCCATTCAATCTAGGCCGTTGATCTAAATGATCAACGGCCACCCTTCATTCTTTCCTATTTAATTTTACCAACCACACCCAACCCTAATCATTTCTTACCAAACGCCGCCCTTGAAACCCCTCGTCTCTGAAACGCTCTCTAATCTCTCTGCAGACCCTAGCCGCAGCCTCTCAATCCCACCCTAATCCATGGCCTCCCATGGCCATCGGAGATGTGTAATGGCCTCCCAGGGCTCCTGGGTGTTCGCTTCTGTGGTTTCACGGCCAAAATCTCGAAGGAAGCTGGTGCAGTCGTTGCCTGACTTCCATTCATGACCTTTCTCCGGTCGTCCCTTACTTTTCTCCGGCAAGCCATGGCCGTTCTAGTTAGATCCTTGGCGCTCCTGGTTAGATCGTTAATTTCCAAGGCCTTTCTCACCTTTCTGGGTTCTTCGAAACCCTAACCTTTGGGATTTTTTTTGATTTTTCTTTAAGATCTGCTTTAGATCTATACTTGCCATTAATGTCTAAGTGCTTTCGCGAAAGTTCGTCAACTTTTCTTGCAAAAACGACCTTTCATTAGGGCTTTTCCTTTGAAGTTTTTCAAAAGATCTCTGATCCTTTAACGTGTTTATGTTTTGGCTATGATTTGTTCATGTTTATTCTTCTATCTGTTTCAGCATGTTAAAAAACCTAATTCCTTTTTAGTTTATCCGAGTTCTGAAAGCTGCTTGTTTAAATGTGCATTTGTTCTTTGTTGCTGATTCTTTCTTCCTCGTTTAATTTGTTTAATTTTAAGTTCTTACCATCTTGCAAAACCTAGTTACTGTTAAAGCCCTAATTTTCTTTAGATGTTTTCTCACTTGTTCCTACTCTGAGACCCTTTACTTGCTTCTATGTCTTCTTCACTGTTGTTTCTATGTGATTATTTGACCTGCTTGACTACTGTGCTTCGAATATTTTCTTGCTACTGAACCCTAGCTTACCCTAATGCTACTATATGTTTGTGCTGCTTCTTTTCATCAACATGTCTAACACTGCATGCTTGTTCATTCCTTGCTATTTATATAGTGAAGTGCAGAATCATGTTACTTTCTTGTTTGATCTTGATTCTTTTGATCTTGTGACTGACTGCAAAAAAAGATTTTTCTTACGAGCCCTAATTTTTACTCATCTATTCAAAATTAATTGATTCACTTCCTTTATTATGATGTTTTACCTTGTTGAATCCTTTCCCAAAATAAGCCTATTTTGTACTTAGACTGGATTATTTATTTTATGCTTTTACTATCCCTTTTCATGGCAATAATCAACCTGGGTAGCCCCCTACCCTTTCTATTGCACTTACACTCATTCTTAGAACTTAAGTTCTGCCCCTCTTATGTGAGCCTTGCCTTGGGACACTTGAGCTCCCTCTGAAATTGGACACATAAGGGCTGGCCCTTCCACACTGCACAACTCAATTTTTGATTAACATCTTGGGTGTATGCACTGTCTGGGGTTCCTAAAATCCCTTGGATCTCTGAGACACCCTAGATGAGAGAAGGCTTGGAAATCTGAATCTCGGAAGTGGCTCAATCTCATATTGTTAGGCCTCAAGTCTGGATTAGGCTGCTCGTATGTAGCTGAGGATTTCTGATGTATTTTTTAATTTCAGTTCATTTCTTTTGGGTTGTAATAACTTGTACAAGATCGGGGAACTTTAGTAAAAGGGGGGTTGGGATTTATTTTTATGCATCAAGGGTAGAGATCATGCCTATAGGAGTTTGTTATGATTTTTGCAATTTCACACCTAGATATCATGCCTATAGGGTTAACTTTTAATTTGTGCACACACGCCTAGAAATCATGCCTATAGGGTAACTCTTAAGTTCTACAATTTCACACCTAGATATCATGCCTATAGGGTTAACTTTTAATTTCTGCAAATACGCCCAGATATCATGCCTATAGGTTAACTTTTAACTTCTGCAAACTCATACCTACAAATCATGCCTATAGGATTCACTCATAATTTCTGCGTCTCCACGCATAGATATCCTGCCTACAGGATTAACTTCCAATTGTTCTATAAAATACGGTCTATAGACTACAGCATTCTGCATTTATAAACATCACTAAGCAAACAGTTTGTAGGTTTAATAACAAGAGCTCAATATAGATACCATGTTCCTAGGACCTTTGTTAACGTCCAAAAGGTGTCCAAATCAGCATACATATAGAAAGCATGCCTATAGGAAATCTCGAATCTGAATAGAGGTAATATTAACTGCTGAACTCGTAATGTCCTGTTAAAATTGGTAACCCCTTTTCAGTATGTATCTTTTTCTAAAATCAGTATACATCACGCCTAGTTCCAACCAACACTTAGAGGATTAACAATAAGATCGGTTTTTAGTCAACTGCATTCGAGTAAGCCTAATGTAGACTTTTTCGCCTAAAAATATGTGTTGAACCAGTCCGCTCGTCGCTTTATTTAATTAAGACCAAAAACAGTACGTGTAAGACATGCTAAAATCTATGACTTTTTGCTGGTTTATGGAGGCATATTTGAGCCCTGTTTGCTTGCCTGATACTCTCTATTTTCACTTATGTGTTTTGGTTGACGCCATAGCATTTTGTCCTTTGAAAACTTCTAAAAGCCCCAAACCCCTTTCCCTTTAGGATTAGTAGTCCATTTGCCTCTGAGACTGACAGGATTGGGGCGGGTAATAGCATGCAATAAGTAACGATACCATTCCGCGCTTTAATACCTTAACGGGGTGGGAAGGGTAGACATGCAGATGATGATCACACGATAACACTACGCGTACAATTGGATACCGGTGTTGTGTAAATGATCCATGTGATATATAAACCTAGGACCCCCCTCCCTCTTTATTGGTTTGTTATTTTTTGAATTTTAAAAGCTGTCCAATTTTCAACTTCCGCTTCTTTTACTTCTTTTAAGTTGCTTGCATCAATTATTTGACCCCTTCTTTTCTCTCACACCTTTCTGTGATTATAAAACTACTTCCTTCCAAATTTCAGCACTTTTTAATCCTTTTGTGCTTTTTATTTACAATTGTTATGTGAGTGGTTTCATCGTATTTGCACTGCTTGCTTGTCTACTTGTTGTTTGCATTTAAACTCTCAATTGTAGCATGGCCGGGAACCACACTAGTGGATCTTGGGGGGTGCCTAATGCCTTCCCCTCAAGATAATTTCTAGCCCTTACCCAAACTCTGGTTTTCATCTCAAATTCTTTTTTTAAAGTGTCCTAACGCACTATAATCATTAGGTGGAGACTCTCCAAATCGAAAACCCAATTCCCAAACGAGAATAGAGTTGTCTTTCCTGAATGTCGTAAACCCGATTTTGCGAGGAAAAAGGGGGCATCGACAAGTAGGTCATGTTTTTGTTCAAGTGGGTTCCATCTTCCCTTAAGCACTTCTTTTGATTCATTTGGCACAATTCACTTGATTCCTTGAGTCATTTCACTTCTTTCTAAGGGGTTAGAGAGACACATTGTCACTCTTTCTTATGCATTTCAAATCTTTTCTCCTTTTTCAGCTTTCCACACTTTTCTTTCTTTTTCATTGCTTTTCTTGAATCTCTTTTTATTCTTTTTCACATTAAACTTTATTTTTGTCTTTTTGCTTTTCTTTCTTTTTTCATTGCCTTTCCTTTTCTTCACTTTTGTGCCTTTTTACCACTTTGTTGCAATCCTCGTCTCTCCCCCCAAACTTATATTTTTGTCATGTGCTAAAGGAAAGATTTGGGTGCCAAGAGAGGGTATCTTTTAGAACGGGTATAAGCTTGTATCATTGTTCTTGAAAGAAGAAGGTCTAAGGCTCAAAAGAGTTAACTAGGGATCTTATCATCGGTAGGCTATGGAATTGTTCAATCTATCATTTGGCTCAAGGAGAGCCTATAATCACGTCTCAAGTCGGATTTCGCCTCAACAAACATTCAGGGCAAGTTCTAGACCATTGGCTCGGGACTTGGACTCACAATTCAATTACTCACCACACACACTAAGGGATTGCAAAAGACATAGAGTCGGGGGCCCACAATGACCTTAGATACGATTTTAGCACACAATGGTCCCGAAAAATCACTTGATGATTATCGGTCAACACAAGAGTCTCAAGGCCACGACTTTCACCATCCTAAACACAACTATTTGTTTTTGACCATAAGATCAAAGGCAAATGTGCTAGGCCAAAGTGAAGCTTTTCTTGAGGTACCCTTAACCACAAACTACTAAAAACAAAAAGAAAAACAGACTCAAACCCTTAAGAAGGTTGTCACGCCATCTATCATTGGGAAGAGCCACCCGGTTCACACAACACTCCACCTTTGGAAAGAACCGTGGCATTAAGAAAACCAAAGGCTTATTGCAAATTTCAAAAACAAGAAGCTACGAATCACAACTAAGAAGCTAAAAACGAAAAATTATTGCGGAAAATAGAATAAATATATACAAGAGGGGATTTGAATAAACAATAGACGGGATGAATATGTACAATGAAATGTAACATTACATATAGACCCAAGTAAAGATAAAAAGTGCGATAAAAGTAGCTAAATATAAAATTATATACAGACCAAATGAAAATCAAGAAAGCATAAAATGTATCAATATATACAGTCATCCAAAAATGAAGGGCGCACCCCCTCGAATAAAAGCTGGCATTGTCCCCAATGCCAACTAGTCCAAATAAGTACCAAAAAGATAGAAAAAGGATATAGAGGGCTCCCTAAGCCGTGTTTATCTGCATAGGATCATGGGTGGACCCTGGGTCCTCTGTGTGCTTGGGAACCTCAGACTGGTCCCCGGTGGTCTGCTCCTCAGCTACTGGAACCTGGGCCTGGACCTTGACAGGCTGTAGAACTGTTACATCCTGCGGTTGACTGGAGAAAGCCTCCTGTGGGTCCGCCAACTGGATGATAGCATCATCTGCTCTAGGGATCATCCTCCTCCTCTTCGGAGGCCTCTGGGTCTACTCCGGTTGTGGATGAGCTGCTGGGACTGGATCATCAAGTAACAAGTCCAGTGCCTTCAATCTATCAACATCTGCCCGCAGCTCCTTTACGGACTCCTTGGAGGCCCGTGTCTTCCGCAGCTTTCTATGCTCCTTAGCAAGCTCCTTGAGAGCCTTGCTATGTTAATCCACCGCTTTTGTGAACCCATCCTGAGTGTCGAGGATCTTCTTCTGGTTCTCAAGTATCTCTTTGAGCGCATCCTCGATTGATTGGGGTACCTGTGGGGCTGGGGGAGCTGACTGAGCTGCTACAGTAGTAGACTATGTGGACAACTTAGATGACGCTGTGGACATCCAATTGTTGATACTGGCAAGGGCCTGGCTCAGTCAGTGAGCAGTGATGGGATGGGCCCGGCTAGATGGGATCTCCGGCCCTGCTGATATGGAAGGACCAGAAGGAATGGCTGCCGAAGTGAAAGGTCCGGGAGGCATATCAGAAGCTATGGAAGTAGGCTCAGCAGGGACCTCTACCACAACTGGCTCTTCAGACTGGCCAGTTGGAGCAGAAGTAGGGGCTTTGTAGTTCTTGTCCTTGGGGTTGTCATTCCCCTTCAAACTATACCAGGAGAACGGGGCTGTCGCCTTGACCTTGACGTCATAGGGCTTCTTGTCCACCTTCAGGTCCCGAAAATACATGGTGAGAGTGCTAGGAAAGGGGTAGTTCCGGTCATGCTCCACTCCCACTAACGAGATAATGCGGGACATCACATTCCCCACATTTATAGGGTAGCCCGCCATAATTGAAGCAACCAACACAGCCCGGTGGAGAGGAAGGGTCTGATCATGTGTAGTAGGGTCCAACCGGCTGCAAACAAAGGTCTCCCAGCCCCTAGCCTCAAAGTTCAGGGTCCTCCTCAATATCTTTACCCCAGCAGTCAACCAATCAGGAATGGTACCTGGGATTGCCAGGTACTGAGCTAACCATGGACGGACCTCCTCGCCCATCTCCAACTTCGCCATATATAGAGTCTCATCCTGCTCATTGAAACCCAAGTATTCGTTGAGGTATTTCCCATCAAACAACACTTTCTTGTTGCGAACCTTGGTCACTTTGGAGCCCTTTTTGATGTGGGCCACATTGCAGTAGAATTCCTTGACCATGTGTTCATTAGCATCTACACTCTAACCCACTCTAGTTCTGAACTGTCTCTGCACGTCAGGGTTGTGGGGTAATAAATCTCTATCAATGAAACTCCGCTCCGGTATCAACTTTCTCACCGGCCACCACTCCCTAAACTTGTGGTACGCTACCTCACTCACGAACCTATCTCTCCAAACCTCAGGCTTTCTAGTTTGGGCAATGCCTCCCACTTGAGTTCACCACCTTCAGCTATCTCCTCATCCCCTTGTACTTCCTCTTCACCTCCGTCTGCACCCTCCCTGGATAATGAAGTTGTGGGTGGGTTGAGTAATCACCACTGCGGGCTGCTGAGCCCTCAGACGACTCAGTGGGAACATGCTCTGGTGCTTGGGCAGTGGTTGGTGATGGAGGGGTATCTCTTAGTCTAAACCTCTCCGGACAGTCTTCAACATACTCTAGCACGGAGTCTGAAGAAATGTCCCATGACGGTTGGTACTCACTCCCCGAGGAATGGGAAGCAGCTCTGTCTGCAGCTTTAATTAGCTCTCTAGTCTTTTTTATGTTCTCCCGAGCTTGGGGAGTGAGCTTTACCATCTTTTTCTTCCCTCCCCGGGAGGGTTCTCCTTTTCCCGGTTGTTTTGAGCCTTTTCTCACCATTGTCTGCAAACATCATTCAATGTATTTGTTAGTATCAATCCAGGCAGTTCAAGTTATTGCAGCAGAATAAATTGCAAAACAGAAACACAGTGTTGCAGATAGTTGCAGAAGTTGCCTAGTGCGGACCGCACAAAATGGTAGTGCGGTCGCACTGAGGCCACCGCGGACCGCACAGAAATGACCGCGGTCTGCACAGGTATAGAGTTCCAAAAACAAGCTCTCTGAATCTCACCAGTGCGGTCCACACAAAACCAACCGCGGCCGCACTTGGCCAGTGCGGACCGCACAAAATGTAGTGCGGCCGCACTGGGCAAAAGTCACTTGGACACAAGAGGGCACTGCGGACCGCACAGAAATGACCGCGGTCCGTGCTACGTGCCCAGACATGGCACTGAGTTAGGGTTCGAGATTTAGCTAATTAGTTCAAACTTTCACCTAGTTAGGGTCCCTACTCAATTACCCAGATCATTATACTCATCAAGCATACAAAAATTAACATTTAAACTAACCTAATTCATCAATCAGCAACATACAGGAAGAAAAAGAAGCTACAGGCTAATAGAAATGAAAATAAAATGAAATTTCAAATTTAAAGACTTAAGAGTTGGGTGAAATGTTACCAGAATGTAAGATGAAGTGTAATTGATCAATGCTAAGCAAGAAAATACAGACAAGAGAGGTGATGAACAGTAGCTTAGGGGCTCTGAGAGTTAAGGGTTCGAAAAGGGTAAAAGGAGGCCCTTGGGGTCTATTTATAGAGAAACCCCTGGGCCCCATTCTTACCTACCAGTGCGGCCGCACAAAATGGACCGCGATCCGCACTGGTCACTTTTGTTCAACTCCCACTCAGTAACCCACCGCGGTGGTCCACCACAGACCGCACCAAATCAACCGCGGCCGCGGTGGCAAACTTCAGAGAGCAATTTTGTCACACTTTTGCCAGCGCGGACCGCACAAAGTGTAGTGCGGCCGCACTGGAAACTTCTGAGACTGTGCAATTTCTCAATTATGTCCTGCACTACATCAACTCAATCCTACAACATCTCACAACCAGTTAGCCCAGAAATCAATCCTATACTACAAAGAAAATCAAAGCAAACAAAAAGAAAAACGCATGGGTTGCCTCCCAAGAAGCGCCTGATTTAACGTCGTGGCACGACGCGGGTTACCATCACATCATTTGAAATGAACAACAGCCACCACATGGCTATCATCAAACTTCCCAAGATAATGCTTGACCCGGTGCCCATTCACTCCAAAAACTTCACCACTTTTGTTCTTCAAATCTAGAGCACCAAACGGGGTCACACACACAACTTCAAATGGCCCACTCCACTTGGATTTCAGCTTTCCCGGGAACAACCTTAACCGAGAATTGTATAAGAGTACCAAATCACCAACTTTGAACTCCTTTCCACGAGCATATTTATCATGAAGGTACTTCATCTTGTCCTTATACAAGGACGAACTAGAGTATGCATGGAACCGGAATTCATCAAGTTCATTGAGTTGTTCAACACGAAGATTGGCCGCAACATCCCACTCAAGATTAAGCTTCCTCAAGGCCCACATGGCCTTATGCTCTAACTCCACTGGTAGATGAAATGCTTTCCCAAACACCAACCGGTACGGTGACATACCAATTAGGGTCTTATAAGCGGTCCGGTAAGCCCATAGAGCATCATCTAACTTTTTAGAGCAATCGGTCCTATTGGCATTTGCGGTCTTGGATAAAATGCTCTTGATCTACCTGTTAGACACTTCCACCCTGCCACTTGCTCGAGGATGATAAGGCGTAGACACTTTGTGGTTGACACCATACTTGGAAAGCAAGGCACCAAAAGCTCTATTACAAAAATGCGATCCTCTATCACTAATAATTGCCTGAGGTGTACCAAACCTTGTGAAAATACTCTTCTTCAGAAATGCCACTACACTCCTAGCTTCATTGTTGGGAAAGGCCACGGCCTCGACCCATATTGAGACATAATCAACCGCCACAAGAATGTAGGTGTTTCCACACGAGCTTACAAAAGGGCCATAAAATCGATACCCCATACAACAAAGACATCAACTTCAAGAATGGTGTTTAGAGGCATCTCATCCTTCTTGGAAATCTCGCCCGCTCGTTGACGTTGATCACATCTTTTTACTAGATCACTTGCATCTTTGAACAAGGTTGGCCAATAAAAACCACAACTCAGAACTTTTGAAGCCGTCCTCGCCCCTCCATGATGGCCACCATAAGGGGATGAATGACAAGCCTCTAGAATGCTAAATTGCTCCTCCTCAGGTACACACCTCCGGATGACTCCGTCGGTGCAAATCTTGAACAAGTATGGCTCGTCCCAATAGAAGTCCCAACTATCTCATTTGAGCTTCTTCCTTTGGTTAGAAGAGAGCTCACACGGGATGATGCCAGTCACAAGGAAACTAGCGATGTCCGCAAACCATGGCATATCACACATCGACACAGAAAGTAGTTGCTCATCGGGGAATGTATCATTGATCTCTAGGCCATCACACGGCCTTCCTTCCTCCTCCAAGCGGGAAAAATGATCTGCAACTTGGTTCTCACTACCTTTCCGGTCCACTATTTCCAAATCAAACTCTTGAAAAAGTAGCACCCATCTCATCAACCTTGCCTTGGAATCTGTCTTGGTCATCAAATACCTAAGGGCAGCATGGTCGGTGTGCACTATGACTTTGGCCCCCATAAGATATGGCCGAAATTTTTCCATGGCGAACACAATAGCCAACAATTCCTTATCCGTCATCGTGTAGTTCCGTTGAGCTTCATTCATAGTCTTGCTTGCATAGTACACGGGATGAAATATTTTGCTCACTCTTTGACCTAACACTTCCCCAACCGCAACGTCACTTGCATCGCACATGAGCTCGAAAGGCAAGCTCCAATTGGGTGCGGTAATGATCGGGGTGGTGGTCAAGTTGTGCTTAAGAAGTTCAAAGGCCTCCATGTATTGCTCATCAAACACAAACTTAGCATCTTTCTCTAGCAACTTGCAAAGGGGATTCACAACCTTCGAAAAATCCTTGATAAACCGCCGGTAGAACCCCGCATGCCCAAGGAAACTTCTCACTCCTTTGACAGAAGTGAGGGGAGGAAGTCTTGAAATCACCTTAATCTTGGCTTTGTCTACTTCAATCCCATGCTTAGAAATTTTGTGACCCAACACTGTTCCCTCTTCAACCATGAAGTGGCATTTTTCCCAATTAAGAACGAGATTTGTGTCTTCACATCGGGCTAAGACTCTATCCAAATTTCTCAAACACTCTTCAAATGAATCACCAACCACACGAAAATCATCCATAAAGACCTCCAAAATGTCTTCCACCATGTCGGTTGTCGACGCCCCCTTTTTTCGAAGGCAAAAATCAGGTTTACGACATTTGGGAAGACAACTCGTTCCCTTTTGTGAATTGGGTTTTGGAATTGAAGAGTCGCCACCTAATGATTAAAGTGCATTAGGACACTAAAGGGGTTTGAGTTTGAAGAACCAGAGTTTGGGTAAGGGCTAGAAATTATCTCAAGGGGAGGGTGTTAGGCAACCCTCAAGATCCACTAGTGTGGTTCCCGGCCATGTTATAATTGTGACTTCACATAACCAAGTAAGTAATAAAGGGCTCAAATAGAAGGGGTTTGCATATAATATTGCAAATAAGTTGAAACTGTGAGGAAGAGGGCAAAAATTTGTGAACAAATTCTAAAAAAAAAAAAAGCAGATAAGAAAAGAAAAGTAAAGGAAATGGGGGAGGTCCTAGGTTTATGATTAATATGGATAACGTCAATGCAATATCCAGTAAACACTCCTCAGAAGAGGGGCTACATGGGATATTAACGCATCGGTCATTATCTCCATATCTACCCTTCCCACCCCGTTAAGGTATTAAAGCGCGGAATGATATCGTTACTTATTGCGTGCTATTACCCGTCCCGTCCTATTAGTCCTGGAGGGTACTTAGGACCATTATTCCTACAAGGTAAG
Organism: Nicotiana attenuata; assembly: GCF_001879085.1. NCBI lineage: Eukaryota > Viridiplantae > Streptophyta > Magnoliopsida > Solanales > Solanaceae > Nicotiana > Nicotiana attenuata. Next base: position 198,173 of record NW_017670916.1, on the reverse strand, counting down.
GATTAGGCTGAACCCTTAGGTTTAAAGGATAAAATGCTAAGCGACATACATAACAAATAGGACTGCACATAAGGGAACATATAAAGACAAATAAAAGGCTCACAGATCCCTCCACAAGTGAACACGTAATTAGCACGTCTCAAACACATTTAAGGTCTCAAAGATGGGAGTTTAAAAAAAAGGGAATACGTAACAGCAGTTGAGTTAGTAAAAGAAGCGTTAAAGCATGGTTTTTGAAAATAAAGTAGTGACGGTATCTTAACGAGATGCAGGACAAGTATTCAAAACAACACGATTCTGGGCAGAGAATGGTAACCCAGTAGTTTGAAAACATAATAGAACAAGAATCAGAAAATCAGTGAGAGTAAATAGATGCACAATTTCAAGATCGTTTCCAGATAGAGCGGGAGTTTTAATAAAAACAGAGTGGACTTCAGGGAGTCAAAGCAAGAATGGGAGCGGCAGAGTTCAAAATTAAAAGAGGCTGATTAGTCCTAAACTGGTAAAAAACATGGTTAATCAATTCTTATTAGGCCTAAAGTTTTCCTAGGCGTCGTACGTATTGCCTAATTATCTTAAAGGGTGAACATGCATATTTGATTTCCAATTTTAAAAGGGTACACATACAGTTAACCGTACTTGTGTTATTAGATTAAGCATGCTAATGAGGCGTTTAACAATTGCAACTCAGGCAGGTATGACACCTTAAGTAACAGGATGTCTAATGCACACAGGAGTTCCTAAAACATGATTTCTAAATGTTAATGAGAATGCAGCAATAGTTATTTGCTTATTACAATTATTGCTCGTTATTAACTGATCATAGTTGCAAGATGAACATGATAACAGGCTGAAAGTAAAGAACCTAAAGCAGGATCTCTAGTGAATGAGATGCATGTCCTATGCAGGTTATCTATTGCGCAGATAAGTAAATAAAATCCTATAAGCATGTTTTCTACCCATTATTTAAGCTAAGCATGCATAACCCCCC
>NW_017670916.1:153063-195908 GCF_001879085.1 Nicotiana attenuata | reverse complement strand
AAAGAACAGAAAAGTCTTGCATAACAGAAAAGAAACAAGAGAGCAAACTCGAGCATAGTAAGAAGCAAACATACGAGCATAAAACACACATAAAGAAGGAATAGGAAGAATCAAAATTTGAAGAAATCCCTTTTTCAGAAACCCTAAAATTGAAATTGAACAATTTTAAAGAGGAAATTTGGGGGAAAACCTTTGAAACGTTAAGTAAAGACCAGGCATGGCACAGATCTAAGAAAATAAGTAAGTATAGAACCCCAGATGGCCTAGAGTTGCAGAGAAAACCCTAGAATGAGAAAGGTCTTGAGGAAAGTCGGATCCTGAGTCGAAAAGACTCATATTGCTCGAACACGCCGGGAAAATGGCCGGAGAGGCCATAGATCTACAGATTTGAGGCAGATCTAAAGAGAGACATTGAAGTCGGGCCTCCAAACTTCGAGTAGCTTAGATATAATGATGAGAGAGAGTGAGTACAGGCCACCCCTGGCCAGGAATGCCATGGATTTCGGTGGGACTGTGGTAGAAACAGGTAGGAGATGATCAGGGTTTCGGAGAGGCTAGAGAGAATTTGGGAGACGAAGAGAGTTCAAAGCCGGCGTCTTTGATAGAATGAACTAGGGTAAGGGGGTATTGGGAATTAAAATGGAAAGGAAGAATCACGGCCGTTGATCGAAATGATCAACGGCTAGGATTAAAGGGGAAGCCGGGTGGGTCTGAAAATGGGTCGTGGGTTGGGTTAAAATTTGAAATTGGGTTATTTTGATTTGGACGGAATTGGGGGGTTCAAATTGAGGCTACAATTGAAATAGAAATGGGCTATGCGTTAAATAGCCAATTCCCCCCTTTTTATTTTATAAAAATAGTTAAAATGATTTTAAAAACAAATTAAAAGCACTGAACTAATTAATAATATATAAATATTGATCTAAAAATACTGGAAATGATTTTATAATTGTAAAATGTTGTTAATCGTAATATAGGCTATAATTGACTAATTTATGACTAAATTTAACTTAAGAAAATACCAAACTAAATTTGTAAGAATATGCCTAAAAATTACCTTAATAATATCTTGGTGTAAATATGAGAATGGAAATAAATTATTCACCAAAAATGATAATCTGGGAATAATTATTGGATTTTGTACTGCTAAAATAGACAATAAATTGATTTTAAAAATCTTAAAAAATTAGGAAAAAATACCAAAACTCTTGGGCATGCTTATATGTGCATACTCATGCTATTTTGAGAATATTTGAGTATTACAAATACATAGGGAAAAATTGGGTATCAACAGCTGCCTCTCTTTACCCGAGAAGGATGAAAGAGTTGTGGGGTAAAGATATGATGGCCAATTTTGACCGAAAGAAACGATTTGAAAATTTTTGACCGAGCTCTGGTTCCTGAGCTGCCTACATATCCCTGGTCTTACAGGAATCAGGCCATATGTAGTTCAGGGTCCATTGACGGAATATGCCGATGGAGGTTTTTGAAAAGAACGGACGCAACGTTTAGATTTAGAAAGGTGGTTGAAGTCTGATAGGCTGTGGGGACTGGAGCGAGACCGCTCCTGCTGAGACGGCTGTTGATATCCGGTGTACCTGCAAATTAATAATACCACATATGTTGTGCATAAACTTAAACGTGATGCAAGTTCCCATTGGACCATGAATGCTGTCTTTGGACGGCTAGGATGATGTCCTCAAACCATGAAGTCCTGGGCCATGAAGCGTATAATTAAGGATTCGCAGGCTATGAAATGATGTTCTCGGGCTGTGAGATGATGCCTCCAAACTATGATGCCTTTGAATAATGATATGCAAAAGATAAAAGTGGGGTCCTCAGGCCATGGCATGGCGTTCTCGGGCTATGCAAATGGTGCCTCCGAACAATAACGCCTTTGGATAACTTGGTGATCTTTCAGCCCATAAAATGCGGGGTTTGGCGTTCTTTCAGCCGATGCAAGACTTAAATAAAAAATGGCGATATTCCAGCCGATGTAAAGTGTAAGTACAAATGGCGATTTTTCAGCCGATGCAAGATGTAAAATATGAGTGGCGATCTTTCAGCCGATGCAAGACTTAAATAAAAAATGGCGATATTCCAGCCAATGTAAGGTGTAAGTACAAATGGCGATTTTTCAGCCGCTGCAAGATGTAAAATATGAGTGGCGATCTTTCAGCCGATGCGAGATTTAAATGAAGTGGCGATATTTCAGCCAATGCGAGATGGAGACAATGCTTAGTCTCGAAGGGCAGAATAGTAGCCTTATGCAATGCAGAGAAATGGAGACAATGCTTAGTCTCGGAAGGCAGAAAGGTAGCCTTATGCAATGTAGAGAAATGGAGAGAATGCTTAGTCTCGGAAGGCAGAAAGGTAGCCTTATGCAATGCAGAGAAATGCAGATGGAGACAATGCTTAGTCTCGGAAGGCAGAAAGGTAGCCTTATGCAGTGCAGAGAAATGCAGATGGAGACAATGCTTAGTCTCGGAAGGCAAAAAGGTAGCCTTATGCAATGCAGAGAAATGCAGATGGAGACAATGCTTAGTCTCGGAAGGCAGAAAGGTAGCCTTATGCAATGTAGAGAAATGCAGATGGAGATAATGCTTAGTCTCGGAAGGCAGAAAGGTAGCCTTATGCAATGCAAAAAATGTAAAAGGCAAGTAATGGTAAAATCTCTTAGCCGATAGCTTTACAGCTGATAGTCGATTGCTATATTGTGGCTGCTGGGGATGTCATGTCCGGGTAGCAATTGTAAATAGGTGATGACTCTGAGAGTTTTATTCCCGAGAAGTATGAGTGCATAGATATATCTGATGATGTTATGATTTCAGTGCCTGTATCCAAAGAAAAATCGTGAGTTCTGAAAAAGAGGGGAAGGTTAGTTCGTATCCCCATGGGCTTTGCTCGTCCTGCTCGGCCTTGTCTCGGTGATACTGTGCATATCCTTGGGTAGCGTTGCTAAACAAAACAATTTTGATAACGGGCATGCATGATTTGGTGAAAAATGTAACGTAATCATATAATTAAAAAAATAGTTTTCTTTTAGATGAACCGACGACTGCGACGCGGTTCAAGACATTGCAACCTCTCTCTTCGGAATTTTGAGGGTCCTCCTCAAAATTCTGCCCAGCTTACTGGGTAGGTGATTCCAACGACTGCGTGCGATGATTGGCTGAAGATCGACTTCGGAATTTTGAGGGTCCTCCTCAAAATTCTGCCCCAGTTTCCAATTGCGGGGGGGGGGGGGGGGGGTGGAAATTTTATTGATTTGTGACCGAACCCATAGGGCTGCCTACCTATCCCCTCTTAAACGGGAATCAGGTCAGGCGTAGTTCAAATTACATCATAAAGGTTACACATAGTATCGTTTTACTGCATCTGAATTGATCGGCTTTGGCCATCTTCTCCGTCCATTTCTGCAAGTACGAGGGCTCCTCCGGTTAGAACCCGGTGAACCACGTACGGACCTTGCCAGTTGGGAGAGAACTTCCCTTTGGCTTCGTCTTGATGCGGAAATATTTTCTTCAACACCAGCTGTCTTGGTGTAAATTTTCTCGGCTTGACTCTTTTGTTGAAGGCTCTGGACATTCTGTTCTGATATAATTGACCATGGCAAACTGCGTTCATCCTTTTTCCATCTATAAGAGCTAGCTGCTCGTAGCGACTTTTCACCCATTCTGCGTCGTCAAGTTCCGCTTCCTACATAATCCTCAAGGAGGGAATTTAAACCTTGGCGAGGATGACTGCTTCTGTACCATAAACCAACATATAGGGAGTTGCTCCGGTCGATGTGCGAACCGTGGTGCGGCACCCCAATAGAGCAAATAATAGCTTCTCGTGCCACTACTTATGTCTTTCTATCATTTTCCTTAGTATCTTCTTGATATTCTTGTTGGCCGCCTCTACAGCTCCATTCATCTGAGGTCTGTAAGTTGTAGAGTTCTTGTGTTTGATCCTGAATGTTTCACACATTGCTTTCATCAGATCACTATTAAGATTGAAACCGTTGTCAGTAATGATCGACTCTGGGATGCCGAATCGACAAACGATACGGTCGCGAACAAAGTCTGCCACGTCTTTCTTAGTCACTACCTTATATGACGCTGCTTCAACCCATTTGGTGAAATAATCAATTGCCACTAGAATTAACCTGTGCCCGTTTGATGCGGCAGGCTCGATAGGCCCGATAACATCCATTCCCCAAGCGGTGAACAGCCATGGCGAGCTTGTTGTAGTAAGCTCGTTTGGAGGCACTTTTATCATGTCTGCATGTATCTGACAGCGATGGCACTTTCGGACGTACTGGATACAGTCTGTTTCCATATTCATCCAAAAATAACCAGCTCGGAGTATCTTCTTTGCTAAGACAAAATTGTTCATATGCGGACCGCAGGACCCAGCGTGATCTTCTTCTAATAACCTGGATGCTTCCTTTGCTTCAACACACCTTAGTTATCCCAAATCGGGAGTCCTCCTGTACAGGATTCCTCCACTGTGAAAGAAGTTGTTAGATAACCTCCGAAGTGTGCGTTTCTGAGTAGCATTTACAAGTTCCGGATATCCTCTTGCTGTCAAATACTCCTTGATGTCGTGGAACCATGGTTTTCTGTCCACTTCTTCCTCGACACGAGCACAATAAGTTGGTTGGTCATGAATCTTTATCGGAATAGGATCTATGAAGTTCTTATCAGGATGCTGAATCATAAACGATACGGTGGCCAATGCGTCGGCAAACTCATTCTGAACTCTAGGGACATGCTAAAATTTTGTCTTTGTGAACCTCTTCCTCAACTCCTGTACATGATGCAGATAAGGGAGTATCTTAGATCTCTTGGTTGCCCATTCTTCTCGGACCTAATGTATGAGCAAATCTGAATCCCCGATCACTAGTAACTCCTAAATATTCATATCAAAGGCCAGCTTTAGCCCTAAGATGCAGGCTTCGTATTCGGCCATGTTGTTGGTGCACGGGAACCTGAGTTTGGCAGATACCGGATAATGCTGACCGGTTTCTGATTCTAGGACTGCTCCTATACCAACTCCTTTGAAATTTGTTGCTCCATCGAAAAACATTCTCCGGCCATCATAGGATTCTGCAATATCTTCTCCTAAGAAAGATACCTCTTCATCAGTAAAATACGTCTTTAGAGGCCCGTATTCTCCATCCACGAGATTCTCGGCGAGATGATCTGTCAAGGCTTGTCCTTTGATTGCCTTCTGAGATACGTAGACAATGTCGAATTCGCTCAGCAGGATTTGCCACTTGGCTAGTTCGCCAGTGGGCATGGGCTTCTGAAAGATATATTACAGCGGATCCATTCTTGATATGAGGTAAGTGGTATAGGCACAGAAATAATGCCTCAACTTCTGAGCTACCCAAGTCAGAGCACAACAGGTGCGTTCCAATAGGGAATACCGGGCCTCGTACGGGGTGAACTTCTTGCTGAGATAGTAGATGGCCTGCTCCTTTCTCCCCGTTTCGTCATGTTGTCCCAAAACACAACCGAATGCCCCATCCAATACTACAAGGTAGAGAAATAGAGATCTACCTGGTTCGGGCGGAACCAAAACTTGCGGCGTTGATAGGTATTCCTTGATTCTGTCGAAGGCTTTCTGGCAATCATCAGTCCATTTGGTAGCGGCGTCCTTCTTCAACATTTTAAAGATCGGTTCACAAATGACAGTGGATTGAGCTATGAACCGGCTGATATAGTTGAGTCTACCCAGGAAACTCATCACGTCCTTCTTGTTCTTCGGCGGTGGCAATTCTTTAATGTCTTTAACCTTTGATGGATCCAGTTCTATTCCCCGTCGACTTACAATGAATCCAAGTAGTTTTCCGGCAGGAACCCCGAATGCACATTTGGCGGGATTCAGTTTCAGATTGTACCTTCTCAGTCTGTTGAAGAATTTCCTCAGATCTTCCATGTGGTCAGTGGCTTTCTTGGATTTGATGATGACATCGTCTACATACACCTCGGTCTCTTTGTGCATTATGTCGTGGAAAATAGTAGTCATGGCCCTCATGTAGGTGGCCCCAGCATTCTTTAACCCAAACGGCATCATCTTGTAACAATACATCCCCCATGGCATAATGAAAGCCGTTTTCTCCGCGTCTTCCTCATCCATCCATATCTAATGATACCCGGCAAAACAATTAACGAACGACTGCAACTCGTGTTTGGCGCAGTTGTCAATCAGGAAGTGTATGTTCGGCAAGGGGAAGTCGTCTTTCGGACTAGCCCGGTTGAGATCCCGGTAGTCGACACAGACTCTAACTTTCCCATCCTTCTTCGGCACTGGCACAATGTTGGCTAACCATGTTGGGTACTCCACTACCCTGAGAACCTTGGCTTTGACTTGCTTGGTAACTTCTTCCTTGATTTTCAAACTCATGTCAGGTTTGAACTTTTTGAGCTTCTACTTTACCGGCGGACATGTCGGATCTGTTGGCAGTTTGTGAGCTACAATAGATGTACTGAGACCAGTCATATCATCATACGACCAGGCGAATATGTCCTCATATTCCCTTAGAAATTTCGTGTATTATTTCTTTTTCGATGGCGACAGATAAACACTGATGCGCGTTTCCTTGACATTCTATGTATCCCCCAAGTTGACAACCTCAGTTTCGTCCAAGTTAGACTTAGGCCTATTCTCAAAATCCTCAATCTCTTTAACGACCTCTTCTGGTATATCATCCTCTTCTGAGTCTATATCCGTTTGTTGCGTTGCCTCATTGCGATTCGCGATCGTCAGTTCATCAAGATAAGTAATAGTAATGCTGTGTAAATAAAGTAAACGACAGAAAAAATAATAAGAGCGAGACTTAAAAGCAACTGAAATGCTTTGATAAATTTTATAGTTGTTTTGAACATTGGAGCTCTTATTTTTTAAATTAAAAATGAGGAAATGAAATCAACTAGTGAAAACGTAAAAGGTAATACATGGTGCTTTGTTCAGCCTTGCTACCCCGAAGCTTTCCGGGCTCTAGTGGTTCTGATGGACCAATTGTCGAGGCGTGCTCCTCGGTTCACAGCTTGTATGGAAGGGCCTTCCTCCCCTTCCTCCTCAAAAATGACACAGCAGTCCATATTGTCGTCTTCCAAAAATAGATTCCTTACTGCCGCCAACGCTTCCTCTTCTTCTGACCCATGTATGACATCTGCTGGCTAGAAAGTCTGCTCCAGGCGAGGTATCGGATGCTCCAGTGGGTAGTAGGGACTGCGCCATGGTGGCGACCAATGGTTGAACTCCTCCCAAGTGTATTCATACCCCAAACCAAAAGTGGTGCCATGTTTCTTTAGTTTAATGGGTTTGGCGATTCCCTAGAGGTTTTTGCCAAGCCCCTTACCACGCTCGTATCCACACCAGTTCAGTATACTTTCAATCTTGTTATCCCACCATTTATCCTTGTCCACGGTGTTGACTTGCTCAATGTGATGGTAAGTTTCTCCGCCTATCCTCCTTCTTCCTCTTATTGCCGGGATGGTCTGGCGACTGTATATGGGATTGCTACCGTCGCCGTGAATAATCACCTCTTGGTGATTCCACTCGAACTTTACTGCCTGGTGTAGGGTTGATGCTACAGCTCCAGCGGCATGAATCCAGGTCCGTCCCAATAGCAAGTTATAAGATGCTGGGACGTCTATTACTTGAAAGTCAACGTCGAACCAGGTCGGTCCCATTTGTAGACACAAACTGATTTCCCCAATAGTGGACCTTTGGGATCCATCAAAAGCTTTGACATTGATGGCTCCATATTTGATCTCATGCAGGCTCTTCCCCAATGTTCTGAGAGTCACCAATGGACAAATATTGATGCTAGACCCTCCGTCAACCAGAATTCTGGTGATGAAATAATCCTCGCATTGCACATTGATGTGCAACGCCTTGTTGTGGCTCATCCCTTCTGGTGGCAGCTTATCTTCGTGGAAAGTGATTTTTTGACTCTCCAACACTTGCCCTACCATGTTCACCATTTATCCTCCAGTTATGTTGCTAGGTACATATGCCTTACTCAGTATCTTCAACAAGGCATTCTTATGCACAACGGAGCTTTATAGCAGAGCTAGGATGGAGATCTGTGCTGGTGTTTTACTCAGTTGATCAACGACTGAGTACTCTTTTGCTTGTACCTTCCTCCAGAGATCATCAGGCCCAGTTTCAATAGGCCGTCCAGGGGCCTGCTTACTTGATTCAGCTAAATGTTCCGGGGTATAAACCCTGCCGGTTCTGGTCATACCCTGTGCTGCAATTGCTTCTCCAAATTTGGTTTTCCCTTTCCTTCTCGCCTCGACGGTGTAATCCCAAGGAATGGCCTTCATGTGGAATGGTGCTATGGTTGACACAGCCACAGGAATGGGTATCCTTGCTTTGGGAGGTAACACAGCAACTTCAAATGGTACAGGTGCCTTTGGGGATCCAAACTCGACCTCAATCGGTCCTGGCGCCTTTGCAAAAGAAGGTGCCTCGAACTCAAGTGGTATGGACATGTTCACTTCAGTGTCTCCAGAAGGCTGGATCTGGACTACAATTGGATTAAGTGTGACGGTTGGTTTCTTTGGCTCGTCATCTTCAGCAATCAATCCGATCGATCTTTTGGGGTTCCAATCATCTTTTATCTCTATCATGTGAACGCCTCCGCCCTTGTGGTCGGGCAGGGGTTTGTTGCGAACATTAGGAGCGGGTTCCTTCGCCACAATAATCTTGTTTTCAACTAAAGCTTGGATTTTATCCTTCAGAGAGCGGCATTCATTGGTATGCCCCTTCATGCCAAAATGGTATGCACAGGTTTTGTTCAGGTTGACCTATTGGGAAGGATTTTCTGGAGTTATGGCAGGGATAGGGGTGACGTATCCAGCAGCTTTGAACCTATCATATAGTTGGTCGATTGGTTCGGCGATGGCGGTGTATTGTTTGGGGAGTCTACGGTCGAAGTTAGGTCGGGGTCTAGGGAAGTTTTGGCGGGTGGGAGGTGATTGATAGTGAGAGGGCTAAGCATTATAGGCTTGGTAGACGGGTGCGGGTTGGGAATATCTTGATGTGGTAGGTTGATATGTGGGGGGTGGAGATGATGGGTAAGCAGGTGGTGGAGCTTGGTATGAGGGCGAGGGTGCTTGGTAATTTGGGGTAGGTTGATATGTGAGAGGAGATATCGGGTAGGTTTGGTATTTTATTGGGGATTTCATTCTTTGTGCAACCATCACGGCACTCACATCCCTTTTCTTGGATGCGCCGCCAGACTGTAGAACCTTGTTGGTGGCCTGCAATGTCTCAAAGTTAGTGACCATACCACTTTTAATGCCTTCCTCGATCCTCTCCCCTAGCTTGATGATGTCGGAAAATTTCTGGCCTTCAATCAACATCAACCTCTCATAATACTGTGGGTCTTGAGCCCGGACGAAAAACTTGTTCATCTGTTCTTCTTCTAAAGTCGGCCTGAATTTAGCAGCTTCTAATCTCCAACGCGTAGCATACTCGTGGAATGTCTCCGTGGGTTTCTTCTTTAAGTTCTGGATGTAGAATACGTCTGGTGCATTTTCTGTATTGAATCTGAACCTGTCCATGAAATCGGACGCCATACCTACCCAATTCGTCCACTTCTTGGGGTCTTGGCTAATGTACCAAGATAGAGCATCCCCTTTCAAACTTCTCATGAAGAGCTTCATTCGAATCTTTTCATCTCTTCCGACTCCGACCAGCTTATTGCAGTATGTCCTCAAATGGACCCTGGGATCCCCTGTGCCATCAAACATTTCAAACTTGGGAGGTTTGTACCCCTCAGGAAGTTCGACATCTGGTTGAATGCAAAGGTCCTCATATTTCAGACCCTCGATACCTTTGTTTTCTTCAACACCCTGGACTCGGCTAGTCAGCTTCTTGAGTTCCACGGCCAGATTCCTGATAAGAGAGTCTTTGTCATCTGACTCCGGTGTGCTTGAAATAGGTTGAGTATATTGTGGTATGGTTTCCACATAGATGGGGGTGTTGTGGAGATGATCATTTGTGACGTTTAGCGGTTCAGGGATGAGCAATGGGGTGTTGTTTGAAGTGTGGCATGTGTTGCAGTGTTGAGCATGAGCGGGTTGTTTTTGTGGTTTCGGGATATTTTGTTGAGGTGCGGGATTTTGAGTGTTGGGGAAATTGACGTCTAGGGTGGCGAGGGAAAATGACAAGCTTGCCAAATTCCGAACTTGGTCCAGTTCTTCCTAAAATTTCAATAACTTCTGTTCGAGCTGGGAGGCACTTTCCTTGGAAACCTGAATACCCTGAGGAACCTCTACCCTTTCAACTGAGTTCTCCTTTCTGTTGCTCAAATCTTCCATTTTCCCCTTGTTCTTGTTTCTGATAAGACTCGGAGGAGGAGGAGGTGGAGGGCCCTTGGATCTTGTGGAGTAAGAAGATGATGCCAGAGTGTACGAACTAACATTTGGGGAGGGGAATAAAACATAAGTAAAAGCAAAAAAGGTAACAAGTTAGTAAGGGTTATGAGAAGAAAACGTTGCAATATTTAAACACATAGTGCAAGAATATAAATCGTGTCCTAATTTGGGTGCCTCGTTGTGCCCGAGGTAGGCCTAGAGACAAGTTAATTTGGAGAACTTTTAATGCTAAATGCCTCATTTTATTGAAAAATAAGACGAATCCCAAAATGACACTAAAATTGCGGAAAATAAAATGTCACTAATGGTCGTTGGCCTTATTACATTTTTTTTTTTAAAAGCAAAAGAAAAGGACTCCTAACTACTTGGTCCCAGAAGGACCTTCCCCAGACTCGGCATCTTTAGCTCCATCGAACAGCTTCACCAGCTCACGCAGTCCCAGCAGCAAATAGGCTCTAGCCAAGTGTCCTCCTTCGTTTCCCTCAGCATTCTGGCAGTTTTCAATCTTCTGGATGAACTTCCTTTCCAACTCTACCAAACACCGTTCCAAATACCCTAGTCGCTTGTTGGCGCTGACAACCATATCTTTCCATTCTTCAATCAGCTTTTGATGGGCTTCTTGAATTTCCTGGTGCTCACTCTCGCATTCCCGAATCCTCTTGCGCAATTGATTGTACTTAACTTGTACTTCAGCCTTTTCGTCGATGACCCTGTGACCTCGAACAGACCTGGGTTGTCCTAACCCACTATGATCGTCCTCCAACCAACTCGGATAATATGGAGTATAACCAGCATGGTATCTGTCTGGTTCTATGGAATCCTTTCCTAGGATGATTTTGCAGTGCCACATATGCTGAGCTTGGCACTTGTATGGACTATCGTCATCTTGAAAGTCGGCCCTGAAGTGACTCATTTTGTCGACCTTTGGTATAACCTGCTTTCTTCCTGCCTGCCTCATGACTCGGAGGGGGACATAAGGATATGTTCCTCTCAGAACGATGAGTATAAGAAACGGTGCGTCCCGAGATCGGACGATGAACTCTACGGTAGGGAACCATTCGAACATCCACTGCACTTGGTCCTCTTTCAGATTTTTCAAACAATTCTACCACCCTTTAGCGTCTTCTGGTTGGCAAAACATGTTAGGCATATAGTTCATTCGCTTTGGCTGATGGAAGGTGATATGATCATCCCAGTCTCTGCGTACAATCTCTTGCCGATATTCACCCCTCTGGAGGTGTTCCATAAGCCAGAGTTGAAGTAATAAGTTACAACCCTCAAAGTGATTGGCCCCTCATTGACAGTCTTCCAAGGCTCGGTATATCTCCGCGACAATCATTGGTACTATGCTGAAAGGCTGCCCGCCAATCCCTTCCATTAGACTCTTGGTGACTACGGCTAGTCTGGTGTGGATCCTAGCCTTCTTCATAGGAAATACTATCATCCCCAAAAAGTAGAACATAAAGACGAAGACTCTTTTGTGGATATTCCCCAATGATGTGGGCGAATTCATCCGGGTAAGTGCGGTAGGACTTGTTATGGCCATACCTCTCGTACAGATAGTTGAAGGAATGTAAGAGTCCTTCAAACAGGTCAAGTTTGGGTTTTTCTTTAGTCCCATCATTTTGAGGAAGCCCCTACCCTTGCGATTTTCTGGCATAAGCAAACCCGGAGTCTCCCAAGGAATACCAGCTAACCCTCCTATTTCCTCGAGCAAAGGTGTCATTTCAAGGTCCCCGAAGCGAAACACAGATCTGTCGCCATCCCAGAATTAAGTTGCAGCCTCTATGATTTTATTGTCGGGTTGGATTTCCAAAAGAGAAGGCAAATTCCCAAATATTTGCGGACGAGAGTCTGATCACTGGAGTGAAGGTCTTCCCACCAACTTAGCAACCTTGGGTGAATGTTGGTTACCATGCCGAATCTGGGGATTTCGTGCCTCATTTTCTGCAAAACAAAGTGTTAGACCCTTTACCCCGCCGAACTCGACTATTTAAATATCAATAATTGGCATAAGCAGCATTTAGTTCTCCAAATAAATACAGAGACGTGGTAATGTCCGTTTGGGTTCCAAGGAAATCCAGTGGACTTTGGACAAGGCTACCTTAAAGAGTCATTATGCGGACAGCATAACTGACTTAGCTAGGTTTGACAGTGATGCATGCACAATTGAACAGAGTAAGGTTTCTATGGGGTATTAGACCAGTACCCTTGAGCGGACAACTCAAGAGGGAAAGGCACGGAACCGTCGACTGCACCGCTGATCGACTAGTTTTACCGCAAATACGCCTTTGCCAACTTTAGGGGTGATAATATCGGAAGGGCGCAACCACTCATTATAAGCGTTGCTATGGTATTTGTTTGGCATGAGTGGAATATGATGTTGAAGATGCAATTACAAGAATGAAACAAGTTGTCACGTATTTGCACGTTCATAAAGTAACGATTACAATAATTGCTCATAATTACAACAGTATTGAAGGAAAGCGGTAAAAGCATTTAAAGAAAAGAAAACAAAGAGCCAAGTCAGTTTCGTAGTAGAAAAGAGATAAAGACATTAAATAAAGGCAATAAAGAAATAGTAAAGTCACAAATAACATGAAATGGTAAAAGCCTAAAGAGTATCCCCAGCAGAGTCGCCATGCTGTCGACGCCCCCTTTTTTTCTAAGGCGAAAATCGAGTTTACGACATTTGGGAGGACAACTCGTTCCCTTTTGGGAATTGGGTTTTGGAATTGAAGAGTCACCACCTAATGATTAAAGTGCATTAGGACACTAAAAGGGTTTGAGTTTGAAGAACCAGAGTTTGGGTAAGGGCTAGAAATTATCTCGAGGGGAAGGTGTTAGGCACCCCTCAAGATCCACTAGTGTGGTTCCCGGCCATGTTATAATTGTGACTTCACATAATCAAGTAAGCAATAAAAGGCTCAAATAGAAGGGATTTGCATATAATATTGTAAATAAGTTGAAACTGTGAGGAAGAGGGCAAAAATTTGTGAACAAATTCTAAAAAAAAGCAGATAAGAAAAGAAAAGTAAAGGAAAGGGGGGAGGTCCTAGGTTTATGATTAATATGGATCAAGTCAATGCAATATCCAGTAATCACTCCTCAGAAGAGGGGCTACATGGGATATTAACGCATCGGTCATCATCTCCATATCTACCCTTCCCACCCCGTTAAGCTATTAAAGCGCGGAATGGTATCGTTACTTATTGCGTGCTATTACCCGTCCCGTCCTATAAGTCCTGGAGGGTACTTAGGACCACTATTCCTACAAGGTAGGGACTAGGCTGAACCCTTAGGTTTAAAGGATAAAATGCTAAGCGACATACATAACAAATAGGACCGCACATAAGGGAACATACAAAGACAAATAAAGGCTCACAGATCCCTCCACAAGTGAACACGTAATTAGCACGTCTCAAACACATTTATGGTCTCAAAGATGGGGGTTTAAAAAATGGGAATAGGTAACAGCAGTTGAGTTAGTAAAAGAACCGTTAAAGCATGGTTTTTGAAAATAAAGTAGTGACAGTATCTTAACGAGATGCAGGACAAGTATTCAAAACAACACGATTCTGGGCAGAGAATGGTAACCCAGTAGTTTGAAAACATAATAGAACAAGAATCAGAAAATCAGTGAGAGTAAATAGATGCACAATTTCAAGATCGTTTCCAGATAGAGCGGGAGTTTTAATAAAAACAGAGTGGACTTCAGGGAGTCAAAGCAAGAATGGGAGCGGCAGAGTTCAAAATTAAAAGAGGCTGATTAGTCCTAAACTGGCAAAAAACATGGTTAATCAATTCTTATTAGGCCTAAAGTTTGCCTAGGCGTCGTACGTATTGCCTAATTATCTTAATGGGTGAACATGCATATTCGATTTCCAGTTTTAAAAGGGTACACATACAGTTAACTGTACTTGTGTTATTAGATTAAGCATGCTAATGAGGCGTTTAACAATTGCTAATCAGGCAGGTATGACACCTTAAGTAACAGGATGTCTAATGCACACAGGAGTTCCTAAAACATGATTTCTAAATGTTAATGAGAATGCAGCAACAGTTATTTGCTTATTACAATTATTACTCGTTATTAACTGATCATGGTTGCAAGATGAACATGATAACAGGCTGAAAGTAAAGAACCTAAAGCAGGATCTCTAGTGAATGAGATGCATGACCTATACAGGTTATCTATTGCGCAGATAAGTAAATAAAATCCTATAAGCATGTTTTCTACCCATTATTTAAGCCAAGCATGCATAACCCTACCCCCCCCCCCATATTCACTATTCAGCCCCCAATCGTTCGTTTATAAATTATTACAAACCCATAGTATTTGAATTACAATAATAAAGAACAAAAAATAAGAAGTTATCTATAGGGGGGCTTCAATTAGGCCCATTCTTCCAACCTCACTCCTTTCGAGTTTCACAGCCTTTGCCATGGTCTGGGTGCGGCAAAGCTCCCTAGGGTCCAATTGGATCCCTGGCCAATACCAGCACCCAAATACTTAACAAAGTGTAGGACAGGTGCAGTGTGGGATTACCAGCCTTGTGTGTTAAAGTTCAGTGGGTACTCAGAGGCACCCAAAGCAATGCTCACACGAAGGGGGTATAACCTATCTTCTAAGAGTAGTGTGAAGTGCAGGAATGAGAGAAAAGTTGATAATTTAAAGAGTTTGCATAGAGGTAGAGGGTTGCACACAAGGATAATGAGCAAAGGGGACAAATATATCACATTAAACAATCACCAAAGGATACAGAGACTTAATAGAAACATACTAAGCATGGGTACATAAAATCAAAAGAGTTTAAAGAGACTTTGAAATGGTCAGATTTAGACATAAAAGTAAATAGTAACAGCATGTAGTCATAACAGGTAGGATTAGGAAAAAACAGTAGTCATGAGCATGCAAGTATCAACAGGCAAACCAGGAATCAATCACATGTTGCACAGCAGAAGCACAAGTATAAAACAATGAGGAATAGAACACACTGAAGTAGTAATAACCAGATTGGTTTGGAACATGGAATTTAATCAGAACATACCAGTAATAAGAGAACACCGCAGAATGCAAGAGCCAAGTATAAGCACAATATTAGCCTTAGATTTTTAGCTGGCTAATGACAGTCAGGAGCAGGGAGCAACAACAGCACAAGAGAGAAAAGGAGAGAAATAGCACAAGAGAGAGCAATGTGATTGCTGTGTGTATTTGTGATATGCAATGTGTTTGTTGTTTTTCAAAAGAGAATGGGGGGGTACTTATAGTACTGAAGACGAGTAAACAAATAAGGTAGCAATCAGTAATTTAAGGAACTGGGTATCAATCATAATCAAATCAGCATATGGACTCCCCTTTAATTAAGGAATCAAAGTCAAACGGTAATAAGCAGTTATTTAAAAGGAAAGAAATCACAAAGCATGGTATGATCACATAAGGAAACAGAATAGCCTAAAGTATGCAATAAAGCCTAGGTACATGATACTCTAATTAGGGAAATAGGTCAGGCAAATCAATCAACATATTTGTGCACACATATAGGGCAAAATACCATTTTAATTCTGGAAATTAGTTTTCAAAATAATGAGCGAGGTTGGAAACCTAGGAAATCACTATTAATCGAGGAAAGTATCCCACAAATTAAGGGAGCAATTTTGAAATCAGTACCAAACCATAAGGAAAATATGTAGAATCACAATATAAGGCAAGTATCACAGTCTCAAAGAGGGCTTGCAAGAATCAGTATAAAAGCACCATGTAAATAATCAGAGAACCCTATAACACAGAATGGCAGGGGAATGAAACGCTAGCAATAAAATTAAAGCAAAGAGCATGGGACTCAGAGAAGAACTCAGAAGAACACACAATCGAACAAATAATACAAACACAAACATATAAAGCTAGGGCTTCATCAGACTTAAGCAAAAAATGTTTAGAAATAGTACTGAAAATCACGAATTAGTACTCAAAAATCAGAAAATTAAGTGATTTTAAAAAGGGGTTCAGAAACCCTAGTTTCAAAAAGGGAACAAAAACGATTAAAGCTTGAGCAATCGTAAAGATCGAGTAGAGAGTAGTGCAAAACATAAAGGCGTGACTTAAAAATCGTTAAAAACACAGAGATTCAAGAGGTTTGGGTCGAGGTTAGGGTTTCATAAGAAACCAGTGAGAAGTAAGAGAAACCTGGGTGTGAAACTCAAGGATAATGGTGTTTATAGCACCATCGAACCAAAAACCGTCGGAGAAAGGCCGGAAACAAACTCGTGCAAAGCTTCAGTGACCGTCTTGTATGGTGGAGACTCATGGGGTCTCAGAGATGGAGGGAACCGGCGAGATAAGGCTTCAAGGCGGCTGGTGGTCGAAAGAGGCGAGGCTGGAGGTGGCCGGAGAGAGGGTGAAGGCCATCGGAGATGAACCAGAAGGTTCTAGAGAGAAGGAGGAGAGGAAGAGACGAAGAGAGAGAGACTGGTCTCGAAAAAATGAGGGGTCAATGGGGGGTAGATTAGGGATTAATTAAGGAAAAAAAATCCGGGCCACTGATCTTATTTGATCAACGGCTCAGATTAATTCGGAGCTTTGCCGGGTTGGATTAGAGATTGGGCTGGGGCGAATTTAATTGGGTCTTGGGCCAATTGGATCTAATTAAATCTGATAGGGGTGGGGTTAAATTGGGCTAAAATTGAAACAATAAAGGGCTATGTGTTAAATAGCCAATTTCCCCCTTTTATTTTTTAATAAAATAGTTAAAATGATTTTAAAAACATATTAAAAGAACTGAACTAATTAATAATGTATAAATATTAATCTAAAAATACCAAAAATGATTTTATGATTGTAAAATGCTGTTAATCGTAATATAGGCTATAATTGCAATTTATGCAATTTAACTTAGAAAATACAAAACAAATTTGTAAAAATATGCAAAAATTACCTTAATAATATCTTGGTGTAAATATGAGAATGGAAATAAATTATTCACCAAAAATGATAATCTGGGAATAATTATTGGATTTTGTACTGCTAAAATAGACAATAAGTTGATTTTAAAAATCTTAAAAAATTAGGAAAAAATACCAAAACTCTTGGGCATGCTTATATGTGCATACTCATGCTATTTTGAGAATATTTGAGTATTAAAAATACATAGGAAAAAATTGGGTATCAACATCGGCGAAAATAGCCATCATGCATCGTTGGAAGGTCGCCGGAGCATTGCACAACCCGAACGGCATCCGGGAGAAAGCAAATGTACCATATAGGCAGGTGAATGTGGTCTTCTCTTGGTCCTCCGGAGCAATTAAGATTTGATTATAACCCGAATATCCATCCAAAAAGCAATAAAAGGCTCGCCCCGCAAGGCGATCAAGCATTTGGTCAAGGAATTGCAAAGGGAAATGATCCTTGCGGGTCACCTTGTTTAGCTTCTGGTAGTCCATGCATACCCGCCATCCGGTAACCGTCCGAGTGGGAATAAGATCATTGTTGTCATTTGTCACCACAGTCATCCCACCTTTCTTCGGTACACATTGCACCGGAGAAGTTCATGAGCTATCGGAGATTGGATACACCACACTTGCATCTAGCCACTTGATCACTTCTTTCTTCACCACTTCTTGCATTGCCTCATTGAGCCTCCTTTAATGTTCCAAGGAGGGCCTTGCATCATCCTCCAAAATAATCTTGTGCATGCAAAATACGGGGCTTATTCCCCGAATATCGGCCAAAGTCCATCCAATCGTCTTTTTCCGCTTTTTGAGCACCGCCAACGTGGCATCTACCTGCATGTTAGTAAGACAAGAGGAGAGAAACTGGTAAAGTTGAATTAGAGCCCAAGAATTCATACCTGAGGTGTGGAGGAAGTGGCTTCAACTCCAACACCGCTGGCTCCTCAATTGATGGTTTTGTTGGAGGCTTCTTCTGATTTTCAAGATCTAAAGAAAGTTTCCTAGGCTCATAAGAATAAGATCCCATCCCATGTAAAGCATTCACGCACTCCACTCGGCCCGCATCATCATTGACATTCAAATTCAACAATACGACCTCCAAAGGGTCTTCAACATTGATCATTGCACTAGTATCATCAATTATCACAGCCGTGACTAAATCCACAAATGAGCACAGTTCGGTACAATTGGGCTGCTTCATTGACTTGCACACATGAAATACTACCTTTTCATCTCCTACCCTGAAAGTGAGTTCCCCTGCTTCCACATCCACTAGAGCCTTCCCCGTAGCAAGGAAAGGTCTCCCTAATATGATCGGGACCTCATAGTCGACCTCACAATCCAAAATCACAAAGTCCGCTGGCAAGATAAATTTGTCCACCCGGACAAGCACATCATCAACTATACCCAAAGGTCGCTTCATAGATCGGTCTGCCATTTGTAGTCGAATGGAAGTTGGCCTCGGGGGCCCAATACCCAAAGTCTTGAAAACTGAGAAGGGCATTAAATTGATGCTCGCCCCAAGATCACATAAAGCTTTGGCAAAGTCTGCACTACCAATAGTGCAAGGGATAGTGAAAGCACCAGGATCCTCTAATTTCGGGGCCATTGAGTGTACTATGGCGCTAACTTGGTGGGTCATCTTGATAGTTTCACGGTCCATTGATCTTTTCTTTGTAACCAAATCCTTCATGAATTTAGCATAACCAGGAATTTGCTCCAAAGCCTCCACCAAAGGCACGTTGATGGATAAGCTCTTCATCATGTCAATGAACTTTTTGAATTGATTCTCATTTTTCTGCTTGGCTAGCCTTTGAGGATAGGGGGAGGTGGCCTAGGCAAAGGTGCCTTGGCTTTTGGCACAACCGGCTCCGGCATGTCAATTACGTGCTCCTTAGACGGGTTCACGGCCTCTTGAGTTTCCACCTCGGTTTCATTAATGTCAATCCTCACATCATTGTTCACATTGTCATCAACCACATCTTCAACTACCAAAGGAACCACATCTTCTTGCAACTCAACATCATCATCAACAACTTGCTTTTTTTTCGAGGCATTCACATCACCGCCTCTCCCACTTCGTGTTGTAACCGCCATGACATGATTGTTCCCACCCTTTGGGTTCACTACCGTATCACTTGGTAGGGCACCCTTCGGGCGAGTATTCAATGATTGAGAGATTTGGCCTATTTGCACCTCCAAATTCCTAATTGAAGTATTGTGAGAAGCCAATTGCGCATCGGAATCCGCATTCTTTTTCATCATCTATTCGAACATCATTTCAATTCTACCCATTTCATTACCCGAAGAACTAGGACTTTGAGAAGGGAAAGGGGGGGAATTGTTCGGTTGGTGGTACATTGGGGGCCTTTGAAAGCCTTGCCCCCGGTTTCCTTGGTTCCCATTGTTCCATCCACCCTGATTGTTATTGTTGCCCCAATTGTTGTTATTACCATTCCAATGCCCTTGGTTACCTTGATTGTTGTTCTGATTGCCCCAGCTGTTGTTTTGATTATTGTTCCCCCAATTTCCATTGTTTTGTTATTGATTGCCCCAATTACCCCAATAATGATATGACGGAGGCGATGATCCAACAAACCTTCTATCCTTCACCATCGTTCTAAACCGCTCCCAAATCTCATGCAAAGGTTCCATGGGTTCTTGTTTGAAAGCCAATATCTCATCTCGAAGTGCCGCCATTTGCCCGGGTGAGAAAAATTTAGCAATAAACTTATCTGCCAACTCATCCCAAGTTGTGATGGAATGGTTGGGGAGTCTCTCTAGCCAATCCAATGCTTTCCCTCGAAGTGAGAAGGGGAAAAGCCTCAACCTAAGAGCATCCTCGGACACATTCGTCTGCTTGCTACCCCAACATGTATCCACGAACCCTTTTAGATACTTGTAGGCATTTTGATCCGCAGCGCCCGTGAAATACCCACGCTGCTCAAGTAAAGTCAACATCACATTGGTTATCTGAAAATTGCCCGCCCGAATTCTGGGAGAGACAATAGCACTTGCATAGCCTTGGATCGGTAGCACCCGAGGAACCGCTCTTGGAGGTGGCGGAGGAGGTTCTGGACTGTTGTCATTAGCATTGGCCTGGCGGCCTCGTCGTTGTCCGGGAGGTATAAGAGGCACCTCATCGTCTCCAATATCCTCAACCTCCTCCCCCGCAAGCACATTTCCAAGAGTGTCATTAGCATTTAAAGCCATTTTGGTACCTGTAGTAATCACACACACAAATTAGTAACAAAGAAGGAAAGAAGAACAACACACAAAACAAACTAAATAGATAGCCAAAACTATTAGCTCCCCGGCAACGGCGCCAAAAAGCGATCGCTGCCAACTCCGCACCACTAAAAAGTAGCGAGAGAGGGTCGCAATAGCTTTTACCCGATTTGTGGGTCGGGATCGAATCCACAGAGAGCTAGGATTTGAGTCAAGTATCTATCTAGTTTAGGATCGCGTATGTGTTCTTAATTGATCTTCTCATAATTTTTGGGTTTTCTTTATATTCTACTATTATCAACTACTAATTATAAATGCAGCTAGATTATGCTAAATGAGAATTGCTACAAGTTGTATCTAATGGGTTAAAAAGGCACTAGGGTAGTGACCTTCACCTTGGTGGCTAATTGATGGGTGATTGCGTCTAAGGCACGATTGACATGATTGGGGAAATATGTTATAACCGTTGCTCAATACTACCACTCTAAACCTCTCGGTAGAAAGAATGGTTTTGCCCAATTGACTCTCTCGAGACCAATTGGGTATGCATATTTGCCCAAGCAACTAGGGTTCAAGTCGGGTAATTACTCTCTCGAGGTTTAACCCTTTAATTGGAACTATCAAATCTCTTGAGTGCATCCCAATTCCTTGTTGAGTCAATTTCGGGGACTTAGGCTCTCTTTCTCAAGAAGAACCCAAGTCAACTTAGCACAAACTAGTGTTTGCAACCACTAATTCATAAATTAAACCATAAAATTGACCCAAATAACAATCGCCCATAATCAATCTAACCTTAAATTATAACACCCATCAATTACCCACACTAGAGTTGAGCCACAACCCTAACTAATGGGTTTAGCTACTCATGCTTGAAGATAAAATCAAAGAAATAGATGAAGAGAAAGACATAATATTAAATTACTGAAGTAAAGATAATGATTCAATTGCTAAAACTATGTTAAAGTGCCCAAAATGGCCACAAAATAGCTTCTCCGAGCGCAGCTAATGTCTGATAATAACTGGTTACCCTAAAAATGGAAAAATGTTCTATTTATACTAAGCTGGAAAAACTGGACAAAAATACCCTTGCGGGGTCAGTGCGGACCGAACAAAATGGTGTGCGGCCGCACTAGGCTCTTGGACTTGAAATCTTAGCTCTTTGAACTCAGGCTCCGCGGACCGCGCAGAATGAACCGCGGCCGCGGAGGTTTCTATTGCTGTCCGCACAAACATGACCGCGGACCGCGTTGGCTTGAACCTTGGCAAATTACATCTCTCTGATCTTCTCTTCCGCGGACCGCACAGAATGGTGGTGCGGCCGCGGTGTCTTCAGTGCGGGCCGCACAATATCTACTGCAGCCGCACTGCTTTGATGCCTTGAAAACCAGTCTCTGAATCTCCCTAGTGCGGACCGCATAGAATAGACTGCTGCCGCACTAGGCTAGTTTGTCCTGAGTTGTCTTTGTCTTTGATACTTGTGTAGGTTTCACTCCTTTTGAGCCAATCTTTGACATCTCGTCACTTTGTTGATCAAACCTGCAATCAAGCACAACTTATGAGCCTTTTGGGACTATTTTGTAAGAATTTATTATCAAAGCGTAAGCAAGAAGGAGCATGAAACACGTCAAAATCCCTAGTTATCAACCATGCTGCCTAAATAAATTCACCGTCAAATTGACAAAATTCAACGTAATTTCTTGTAGGGCAGTAGCCAAACCTCCAGAAAAATCCACTACATAAAATGGGACATTGTCTCTTTGCCAAAACATGCTGGGGGTATAGGAATAAGAAAATCCATTAATGAAAACACTGCCGCTATTACAAGCCTCACTTGGCGATTCTTTAGTCACCCCTCTGCTGTTTGGGCTACAGTACTCCAAATATGCTGGTCGATGCTCAAATACATCTCACTCCTTTATATGGAATAACATTCTTACAGGCTGGACAATTCGCAAAAATGCTATTGTCTGACACATTGGAGATGGTTCCAACATTGACTTTTGACATGCAAATTGGCTGCCTTGCACAAAAAGCCTACGTAGTATGATTCAAGGTCCCCTGTAATATACTGATTCAAATCTCAAAATTTCGGACATATTCTCCAACAACTCATAGGACTTGTCACAACTCTCTTTTGAGCTCCCATCACACATTTCAACCGAAATTCACTCATTCCAAACTACTAATGACTACCACCACTGTGATACCCCACCATAATAGAGTTTTCAGCACAAAATATATGTACCCTCTTATAACCTATAATAACACTCAAACCAAAGGAAAAATTTTGCATGGCTTTGGAAACTGAAAACTTGGAATAAGATTAAGTATTTCCTATGGCAATGCTACAATGATCGCTTACCTACCAAAAGCTACCTATGTCATATTGGGATTGATACTCCCTTGCACTGCTCAGTTTGCACCAACACTGAGGAAACTCCACAACACATTTTTCTCTCTTGCCCAATAGCCAGACATCTTTGGGATGAACTAGGTATTAACACACAAACCGTTGACAACCAATCTACCCACTGGCTAGATAGCCTATACAAACACAAACCCCAAAATTACATGCCATTCCCTAACATGGGACTGTCTCTTTTCCTTTGCACTTTGGCTACTTTGATTAAATAGGAATAGAAACACCTTTCACAATCTTTGCAACCCAGTAGATAGTAGCAATGTTATCTCAAGAGCCATGGAATATCTTCATTGTAGTAACATCAATTGCAGCAAGCTAGATAGACCCCTAACGGTTACTACCAAATGGGAGCCCCCCACCATGCACCAAGTGAAATTAAACATAGATAGAGATTTTACAGGTAGGTTTAAACATTGAGGGATAGGAGGTATTTTTAGAAACTCCAGTGGGGAATGGATTCTGGGATTTAGTAAAAAAACCTATGGCCCCTCCCCACTTTACATGGAACTTGAGGCATTATGCTACGGATTAAATCTAGCAGCAGCTTATAACTTGACCAACCTCCAAGGTGAGACGGATTCAACCTCTATACCATCAATAATCGAAATTACTAATTTTCCACCATATAACGTACTTATCTCCACTTGCAGGTACTGGCTGAAGATGTTGGGGAATCTACCAATCCTACACAACTTTCGTGAAGGCAACAAGGTAGCAGATGAACTGGTACAATATGGAGTTAGGCAAGCCAACGTCTACTATAGTCAGTTATATTCAGATGTCCCAGACTACCTCAAAGATGCTGCAAGCTGAAAAAGAGGGTATCAGTACTACTAGGAGCAGTACAATTAATGTTGTTGTCTTAAATAATTTGGCTATGCTCGGAAACTCTTTAATGTCTTCTTTTGGTTGTAACAATATTAGTACTATCATGGCTACATCTGCTCCCAATGGGAGGACCAGGCCATGTAACCCTACTAGTTAATAGATAAATAAAGTATCTTTGTTACCCACACAAAAAAAATAAAAAATCTTGCTGGTTGAATTTGTTAAAGCAACTGAATAAAATTACAAAATTATAGGGAGGGATTAGGCCAAATCCCCTATAAATCAATCTTGGCAGAAATGAGAAAACCTCAATTCTCTGCCTAAATTTAAAAACAAAAATATGGAACATTTTCCATCTAGCCATCTACTTGACTGCTAATAACAGTAATCTTTCCGGTTAAAAAGGGCAGACCGATGCACAAAGTATTTTATGTTCACGCAGAGTTCGAGGAAGGGCCACATCTAAAAGGTATGATGTAGACAGCCTACCCTAATGTAAGCATCAGTGGCTGCTTCCATGGCTTGAACCCGTGACCTATAAGTCATACAAAAGTAACTTTACCTGTTCTATAAGGCTCTGTTTCGGTAACCTTTCCAGTTGAACTCATTTTATTGTGATCACAACTTTTCATCTTCTTTGTTTCCTGGATTATCAAATAATTAGCCATTGCTTTTTGGATCCTTGTGATCCCTTGATTTTTTACCTTTGATTTGAAGAGTTTTCCACGTTGAAATATGGTGTTCTTTATCTTCTTTATTTTTGGGTTTGCCTCTTCCTCGACATCTTGCTGTTACTTGTTATCGGTACCTCTTTCATATTCTTTGTTGCTATTTTCGATTTAGTTTTCTAATTATTTGTCTTGCTATTACTTGCTGTCATGGCTTCTTTCACCTTCTTTAGCTGAGGGTCTATCGGAAACGGTCTCTTTGCCCTCCCAAGGTAAGGGTAAGGCTGTGTTTACCCTCCATAGACCTCACTTGTGAGATTATACTGGGTGGTTGTTATTGTCCTCTTCCTCGACATAACAGTTGCAGCAATAGGAAATTAAAATTTATCTTTGATCCAAAGGTCATTAGTCCTCATTAGTATTAGGATTATAGTATGCTTCAGGTGGATTCATGCTCAAATTATGTTTTACTCAGTCACGAAAAGAGAAGCAAAAGAGATTCAGTGGAGTTGAAACACGTGAGTCTTTTTTTCTTTTCTAACCAAAACCAACTCTTGGTGGTTGAATTTATTAAAGCAAGTGAACAAAATTATAAAATCATAGGGCCAAAACCCCTATAAATCAATCTTGAAAGAAATGAGAAAACGTCAATTCTCTGCCTAAATTTAAAAACAAAATGGAACTTTTTCCATCTAGCCATTTACTTGACTACTAATAAAAGTAATCTTGCCGGTTAAAAGGGACAGCGCGATGCATAAAGTATCTCACGTTCACGCAGAGTTCGGAAAAAGGTCACACTTAAAGGGTGTGATGTAGATAGCTTATCCTAATGCAAGAATCAGTGATTGCTTCCACGTCTTGAACCCTGTCCTATAACTTACGCATGGACAACTTTATCGTTACTCCAAAGCTCCCCTTCAGTAAGCTTTCCATTTGAATTCATCGTACTGTGATCACAACTTTTCATCTTCTTTCTCTTCTGTATTTCTATCCCTTTTTCGTCATTCTTAATCATCTTTCTTTTTAGAAACCTAGCAAGTCTTCCAAGGGAAACTTCAACATCATCACTTTTCATGAGTTCTTCAGCAACTTCTGCAGGAGTAACTTGTACTTCTTCAATCAAATCTTGTACTTCTTTAAAACGCTGATTACTGTAATCATATTGTACTTGCAAATAATTTTCTGCTAGGACTTTAAATCCTTGAATTGTTAAATAGGACATGTGAATGTGCATGTCCATACGACCTGGCCTTAATAGAGCTGGATCAAGCTTGTCTTTGTTGTTGGTAGTGAATATTATGATTCTTTCATCCCCACAACTTGACCATAGTCCATCTATGAAATTTAGTAGCCCAGCAAGTGTAATCTGTAGGGAAAATAATTAAGTAAAGCAAGTTAGTCTTGAAATTAGATAATCGTTATTACTAATACAATGTTTGTTACGATTGTTATTTAAAATTTATTGTATTACATTGTTAAGTAGTTGTTATGTAACAAAAAAAAAAAAAAAAAAAAAAAAAAAAAAAAAAAAAAAAAAAAAAAACTCATATATCTATGTATATATAGACACACACACACTAAAAGTTTATCATATAAAATAAAATCGAGCAAGTATAAAAAGGTTAATAAATAACACAATATATCTAAATATAACAATATAACATAACATAATACAATACAGTTAGAGTTGTCAATATGGGCTGGGTCGGACTAGCTCAGTCTAGCCCACGTGGGCTTTAGCAATTGACGGGCTGGGATGGGCTAGCCCACCATTTTGATGAGCCTTATAATGGTCAGCCCACCCCAGCCCTATGTGGGCCACAGGCCCCCACGGACCGATCCATCATTTTTTAAAATATAATTTTATATTTTTTCTTTAAGTTCTGACCTAAAAAAAGGATAGTTATTTAAAAGTTAAAAAATATCTTATTGGAAAACTTCTGCAAAACTTTATAACTTTTTATACTGTTCCAATATATTACAATAAACACTAAATAAAAGTAAAAGACGACTATATTGCATTCACTAAAAGTCAAAACTCAAAACAAACTATTCAAGAGAACGTCCATGACGCTTATGGGATATCCAACACATCATCTTCATCAAACACATTTGAATCCGCTTGTGACAAGGTTGTCTTAACATCTTCACTTTCATCTACATCTACAATTCATATGCATATTAATTAGTTAAATTTTAACAATAATTAAATTTTAAAAACTAATACAATATCTAAATTCACATAAAAAAATATTACCAGTTTGAGTTTGGGAAAAGTTGTGTAGCCAATTTCGAGCAGTAATCATTTTCATAATAAATGCAACTTCTGTACTTTGTAATACACGCCCAATGGTAAATGATGATTCTGATGCTACAATGATAATAGGACTATTAAGTAGATCACGCGCCATCACTGAAAGATCGGGATATTTTCTAGAATGGCCCTTCCAATACATGACAACATCCATCTCTTGAATCTTTTCAAGATCAAGTTTTGATTCCTCTAAGTAAAGATCCATATATGACTTTCCATCGCTAGAGGCAGTTTACTTTTATTATTTATATATTTTAAATAAATATTTTATGAGGCCCACGGGCCGGGCCGGCCCGGCCCAGCCTCAGTTAAGCCTCACGGGCCACGGGCTTACTCGGGCCGAGCTTAAAAGCCTCGTTATTAAATGGGCTCCAAAAATTTTAGCTCAGCCTTTCTAAATTACGGGCTGGGCTGGGCTGGCCCAACGGGCCAAGCCCATATTGACGGCTCTAAATACAGTAATAACAACAACAATAAACCCAGTATAGTTCCACAAGTGGTGTCTGGGGAAAGTACGCAGACCTTACTCTACCCTGGGGAGGGCAGTATAAAACATGCATTATGAAAAATGACAATCCAAATATTACCATTTTCTTGAATATATATCAATATATCTATATTTCAATGATACAGAGGATTTGATGAAATTCAATTTTTTCAAAACGACTAACCT
Organism: Nicotiana attenuata; assembly: GCF_001879085.1. NCBI lineage: Eukaryota > Viridiplantae > Streptophyta > Magnoliopsida > Solanales > Solanaceae > Nicotiana > Nicotiana attenuata. The sequence goes on along the minus strand of NW_017670916.1, from coordinate 168,442 downwards.
TTTGATCTCGGGGAAAGAAATGTGGATGAATTCCATGATTTGCAGTCCTCCTATCTATCAATTCAATGCTGCAATCGATATCTTCAACAACAAGAATAGACCTATTTGTAGTCCTCAACAATAATCTTCTCAAATCCGAGTCTCTCTTTACACTAGACAGTTCTAAATCATAAATATCAAACTTCAAATAATTAGCCATTGCTGCAATTAAACTAGATTTTCCAGTGCCAGGAGGTCCATATAATAAATACCCTCTTTTCCATGCTTTTCCTACTTTCTTGTAAAAATCTTTCCTTTTTAAAAACCTATCAAGATCTTCAATAATAGCCTTTTTTAGTTCTAAATCCATAGCTAACGTGTCAAATGTTGAAGGGTGTTCAAGATTTATAAAATCCCAAGGAAATATTGATGAATAAGAAGAAGAACATGCTAAAGTATATAACTTAACAACTTTCTTCTCATCTCTTATGATTTTTGCTTCTTTTAATAAAAATGGAATGTAAAAATTCAAGATTTCATTTTTGTACTTCTTATGAAAACTCAGCTCAAAATAATGTTTCTCACGAGAAACCAATATGTTATTATTATCAGAATCTATATCTGGAATATTTTTACTATCTTCAGAAACAAACCTCCATATGAGTTCAATTCCTCGAAAAAAATCAACAATTTTCCCACACTTGGCAAATTTGACACGTATATTTGGCTCTTTCGAACACTTGCTAACTTTGAAATACTGAATATCTGGATCGATAATCTTGTTGTACAAATAGATTTCTGCAGCGTTATAGACTTCGTTACTAGCCATACCATCTCTTTCTTCAATAATTAGAGTGATAGTAGAGGAAAAAGGCGTAAAATAACTACTAATCCTCGCGAAAATATAGTTCTTGACTTCATGAGGAAGAACTCGATTCAACATAGTTTGAAACAACATAATTGAAGCAGACATTGAGACACAAGCGGTAAACAATGACGCCGGTGACATCTCCGACAAATTCATCGTAAAAAAATAAAAAAATCTCTTAGTCGCTTTATCAGACACGAATTGAAATTAATCGACTCAGTAAATTTCAAATGTGGGAGGACTAAAGAAAAGAAAAGGGATAGGGTTTCTTCTATACGTGCCCAAGGAAAGATTTTCACGTTTATATAATGGAATGAATATAACATTGGTATCTTAGAAAAAGTACATGCAGAAAATTAAATAATCATAGAGCGCACTATCTTTATGTTTAATTGGAAAAGACAGCCAACTTCCTGATACAGCAATATATATGTGGGGTTGGTGTAGCAAAAGTTAAATAAGTCATAGGGTTAGGTGTTGAATTAAGATACTTCGATTCAGTAAATATAAAGCTTGATTGTAGCTGATATCGACACTTGTCTTATTTCCTCTGTTATTTTGTCACTGCTTTATTTCTATTTCTATTAAAGGGAATCTAAGGTGGTCCAAAATCCAAATCGTGTTTGAATACTGACAAAAAATAACAGACATGTTTCTTTTAATAAATCACATCAATTTGACATTTTCTTTTCTTTTCATTCATCCTAACACAAATTCCGTTTCAAACTAGATAGTAAAATATTTAGTTTATCGAAAATCAAATTATATAAAGTTTGACCAATATTTTGATTTTCTTAAATCATATTAACATGAAAAAAATTATAACTTATAATATTTTTTATATAATTTTTGAATATCTAAATTTTAATTTTAATATATTGAGTTTGAGGTAATTCAATTTTGGCTTCGAAATTTAGTTAAATTGATTCTCGATAAGCGAAGCGCTTCATCTAAATTGAAGCAAGTGAGTATTTTTTACATTTTCATTTAGTACTATATACTCCCACCATTTCAGTTTGTTTGTAGTAAAAAATACTTTCGAAACTTGTGATTTTAAATAAGTCATAATATTTGAATTGTTATAAAACTTTTGAAACTTATGATTTCAAATAAATCATAGTATTTGTAGCTGTTTTTTGAAACGGACTAAAAAGAAAATAGTACTAAACATTAAACAGAGCGACAATTAAAATGAGCAGCTGTAAAGTTCAACCAATACAAAAACAAATTGTTTGATGTATATCTAGCTTATGTATATTAAAAATCTTTCTTTTTAAGCATTCATCCGGTCAAATATAATGCACAAATTTGTGAAACAGAAAAGAGAACGAAAAAACAATCTTATCAAAAAAAAAAAAAAAAAAAAAAAAAAAAAAAAAAAAAAAAAAAAAAAGGAAAGACGAGAAAGCAAGAAACAAAAAATTCTAAATGGAATTTAACCAACATTCACAAAATAATGATATGATCCCTCAGTGATTAGTTAAAAGAAGAAAAAGTGGTAATACAAATACTGTTTATTAGCAACCAATAAGAGCCGCAAATCCTTATTAAAGCTTACAAACACAAAGAATCTAGTTTATAAGACAGCCTCCACTTTGTAGGGAGTTGATAGTGGATTCCACCTATTCCTTAACCTAGAAGGAAAAGAAGGGAATATGATATATCCTAAAGAATACTTCCTCCGTTTCAAGTTAGATGAGATAGTTTGACTCGGTACAGTTTAAGAAAAAAAAAATTTTGAAACTTGTGGTCTTAAAATGTCACAACCCGAATTTTCCACCGTCGGGACCGTGATGGCGCCTAACATTGTACTCGATAGGCAAGCCAACGTTACAGAATATTTCACCTTTTTTCTTTATCTTTTAATAATTAAAACTTAACAAAAGTAAATCAGCGGAAATAGTTGTGGAAGAACACAGTTTAAAAGATTATCGTTATGCTAATAATGAAAACTGAAATAAATTCCACCCAGAAACTGGTGTCACGACTCACGAACAGTCTACGAATACTACAAACATTGGTTTGAAAGAAAAATATACATCTGTCTCGGAGAAAAGTAAAACAGAATGCAGTAAAGATAGAAGGGGACGCCAGGGCCTGCGGACGCCTGCAGGACTACCTTGGGTCTCCTGAAAGCAGTGATAGCCATCAACCTCTCGATCAGCCACTAGCTCCGAAATCTGCACAGAAAGTGCAGAGTGCAGTATCAGTTAAACCGACCCTATGTACTGATAAGTGCCGAGCCTAACCTCGATGAAGTAGTGACGAGGCTACGGCGGTGCATACAACATATACAACCTGCAACAGTTTATAATAAACGGAAAGGAAATACAGAATGTAATAAAGCAATAACTGGCGTTAAATAAATTCGAAACCCAGTTGTTCTACTAGCATTCAGCTATAACCAATCCTTAAGGGTGTTTCAACATCACAATAATGGACCTCAACAGAAATGAATACATAACAACAACTGATGTGGCGTGCATCCCGATCCCATCATATAAACAACAGCAGTATCAATATTCACCCTTATTACTCCTTGTTGCGGCGTACAACTCGATCCGACCAGTCCACCCTTATTACTCCACAATATACCACCCTTATTCCTCCTGTTGCGGTGCGCAACCCGATCCCACCTGTCCACTCTTATTACTCCTTGTTGCGGTGTGCAACCCGATACCCCCAGACAATCACATTCACCCTTATTCCTCCTGTTGCAGCGTGCAACCCTATCCCAATATATATATATATATATATATATATATATATTAATATATATATATATAATAATATATATATATATATATATAACAGCACCAATCACAAGATGAAGACAAGTATTTCCAAATCAACTCAAATCCTCCACAACACTTATTCCTCAAACCAACACAATGGAATATCACAACAACCGTAAAACTTCACCAGTTAAACTATACAGCGAGACCAACCTAAGTGTAACATGAAGCACCAATAACCAACATAGTCCAACAAGGTAGTAAAAATGAAGCTACGAAACAAATAATACTTCAATAGGAAAATCAACAGTTAGCATGAAACAACTATGCATGGAAGCATCGATAAGCAAGTAACAATTAAGGCAGGAAAGCAAGATATAGGGGAACGGGGAAAGGAAATAGGCTAAACAAGTTATTTGGCAACGCATAGGTGCTCATCACCATACCTATACGCCACACACATGGTATTTCACATAGCAAACAAGTCGGGGATCCCTAATCCATCAAGTCAAGGTTAGACCAAACACTTACCTCATGTCAACGGGTATTTCAAAGCTTAATCACCACTTAACCTCTCGATTCTATTAGATCTAATTTTAATGATGAAAATAATACATTTGCTCTTTGTATAGGAACTTTTGGATAGCTGTCAAGATTGGCGAAATCAATCAGCAATGATCAAGGAACATATGGATTGATATACAAGATTGCCGGAATATATCAGAAGCCATCAAGGAAAAGAGGCGTGATTAAAGGATGAAGCAATCAATCATGAAGATACTGACGGAATTAATCAAGGCTAAACTAAAGGAATCAAATAAATCAAGATCTTGCTTAATATTCAATCAAGTGTCTAAATATGGAAGATCAAGATTTCGGGCCGTTGCATAACAGCTTTATTCGTGGAAAGAATCAATCTCTTTCCAAGGATCAAATCTCTTGGGTTGGCAAATCTTTCCAGAATTCAAGCCTGTAATCACACCTTAGCAAAATATACTTTGATCGAACCAAACACCCTCTCTTTTTTCTACTGCAAACAAACATTGTAGCTCTCTAAGACCTGATGTGTAACAAGTTAGAGAAGAAAGAGAGAACAACACTGGTGAGGCATTGTATCAAAAGAGACCAGTGATATAGGAACTGAGCTATCACATCATTCTCCTTGTACTCGAAGAAACTCATTCACTAAAGAGAACTCCCTTGCAACCCAAAGGGACTGGACTAGGATTCACATTGAATCCGAACTAGTATAAAAATTCTGGTGCCTTTAATTTCTGCATTTAAATTCCGCATCTTATATTATGTTGTTACTACTGTCAGTTTATTACGTCTGGTCGACTAATTGAAAAACTAATCAACTAACAGTGATTAAGTTTAAAAATAAACAATTCACCCCCCCTCTTGTACTTTCAATTGGTAACAGAGCAAGGCTCACATTTTTCTTTTGCTTAACAGCTTGTGAGAAAAGATCATGGCAAATCAAGTTATCTTAGGAGCTCTCTTCCAGGAAGGAACTTCACAAGTTAGGCAACCATACTTCAATGGACAACATTTCTCCCACTGGAAACTGCGTATGGAGATATATGCCAAGGCATATGACGTTAAAGTTTGGAGAGTCATCAAAAAAGGGAATTATCCCCTGCCAGCTTCCGCTCAACCACTTGCTGATCCTGAAGATATAGATTCACATACAAACGAGCAAATGGCAGTAGTACAAGTTAACAATAAAGCGAGAAACCTGCTTTATAATGCCATAAGTGGTGAGGAGTATGAGAAAATCTCTAGCTGTGACACAGCCAAAGAGATATGGGACAAGCTTGAAGTTATATACGAAGGAACTAGCAAGGTAAAAGAAATACATATCAACATGTTGGTTCATGACTACGAACTCTTTTCAGTGAAAGAAGGAGATCTAGAGTCTATTGAAGAGATGTTTGCCAGATTCAGCAAAATAATTAGCGATCTAAAAGCCTTCGGCAAACCATATACGAGTGGTGATCAAGTTAGAAAAATTCTCAGAAGCCTACCAACTACTTGGCAGACCAAAGTAGTCACACTTGAATCTCAGGATCTAAATAAGTTATCATATGATGAACTACGGGGAGAACTCATAGCCTTTGAAAAGACACATCTCAAGAAGACTAATCAAGAAGAAAAAAAAAGAAAACAGTCACATTCAAGGCCTCAACTGAAGTAGTTGAAAATGATATCGATGATGATCCTGAAGCCCTTCAAGAAGAGATTGCTATGCTGTCAAGAAATATGGATGTTTTAATGAGAAGATTCAGGAATACGAGGAGAGGAAGAATTCCACCTAGGCGATCCAGGCAATACAATGAATAAGACAAGAATGATGGAAAATGCTATGAGTGTGGAAGATTTGGACACATTCAAGCTGAGTGCCCAGATCTAAAAAGAAAAATTTCCAGAGGCTTTAACAAGAACAAATCTTTTGGAAGTTGGAGCGATGAAGACAGTTCAGAACACGAAGAGATAGCAAATCTTTGCTTCATGACGATTTTGGAAAACGATATAAACAAATCCTCAGGATGCTGGACGGACGAGGACATTTCAGATGACGAATGCAAAGATAACAATGAGAACTGTTTCATGGCACGAGGTGAAACAAGCGAGGTAAGATCTTATAACTATGAAAGATGCAGTGAATTGCAGGATATTCTTGATTTAACTTTGAAAGAGTCTCAAAAAATAATGAATGAACTTAAGAGACTAAATAAAGAAGTAAAAAACTACAAGCTCAAACATGAAGTATGTGAAATTGAAAAAGAAGTACTTCAAGAAGAGCTTGAGGAATTGCAAATGCAAGTCAATGTCATGCGCAAATCCATCAGTCATAGTTCTGTCAGGTCAAACCAGGCGACTTACAAGTCAACTGGAAAAGGACCAGTTAGAACAGAATCCACTAGTACTAACACTAATGAAAGACCTAAAAATGGTTCAGGAGTTACGTGTCACTACTGCAACAAAAGTGGACATAAATATTCTTTTTGCCGCTTTCGTAAAGCAAACGTTTCAGGATGGGTTTGGAAACCAAAAAACAATTCTGAACCTAGTAATACTAACCCCCCAGTACCCAAGCAAGCTTGGGTACCTAAAAGAAAGTAATCACTATGTTTTGCAGGAACACCACAGAGTAAGCCGCAAAGGAAAATGGTACTTAGACAGTGCGTGTTCCAGTCACATGACAGGTGATAAAAACCTGTTCAAAGAAGTTACAAAAATTGACGGAGGAAGTGTTAAGTTTGGAGATGACTCAAAAGGAAAGATAATTGGTACTGGAACAATTCCCTTCAATAACAACTGCGATATCACTGAAGTTTATCTCATTGATGGACTCAACTACAATCTCCTGAACATAAGTCAACTATGCGACTCTGGATATGAGGTAAATTTTAAGAAAACAGGCTGTGCTATTGAAGATGAGACAAGTAAAATAGTCCTCCCAGGTAAAAGGTATGAAAATGTTTATATTCTTGATGTTTTTGAAAAGATAGATGGTCATATTTGCTTAACATCCATGTCTGATGATCCATGGTTATGGCATAGGAAACTTGGTCATGCAAGCATGCATTTGATAAAAAAATTGTCCAAGCATGAGTTAGTTATTGGTCTACCCAAACTGAATTTTTCTAGAACATATATCTGTGATGCCTTTCAAATAGGAAAACAAACCCGAAACTCTTTCAAAAATAAAGATATTGTATCTACTTCTAAACCTGTGCAATTACTTCATATGGACTTATTTGGGCCCACTAGAACTACTAGTATAGGAGGAAAAAGATATGCTTTTGTTATTGTTGATGATTATTCACGTTTCACTTGGGTGATTTTCTTATCTCATAAAGATGAAGCATTGAAAATTTTTGAGATCTTCTGCAAAATGGTTGAAAGAGAAAAGGGATATCTGATTACAACAATCCAAAGTGATCATGGAGGAGAATTTAAAAGCAGAGCATTTGAAGACTTCTGTAATAATCAGGGATATACTCATAACTTCTCTGCACCACGATCACCTAAACAAAATGGAGTTTTTGAAAGGAAAAACAGAACCCTCCAAGACATGGCAAGAACCATGTTACTAGATCATTCATTGATGTAGACATGTGATTTTTAACCCTCCTCAAGATTTTACATATTTTAGCATATAAATATTTAGCTTAGGCCCAATATCGCTATTTCAATTAGTTTTGACTCATTTACTTTATTTTATCACAAAAAATGAAAATTACAAAAATATTTTCTTTTAATTAGTTAATTAATATTTTATCTAGTTACTTTTAATTTATCTACTTTACATAAAATTCAAAAAATACAAAAATAGTTCCACATTGTTTTTAGGAATATTATTTTAATTTTTGCAATGATTTTAATCTAATTCCATTTTTTATCTTTTAGTATGATATTTGAAAAATACCAAAAATAGGTTTGTTTTAACGGTTAGTCTTATTTTAATAGTTATTTTACTTAAGTAGGATTAATTGGTAAATGAGGTCGTATTTTTAGTCTTGTTCACGGAGAAAAAATAAAATTTGGGCTCAAATAACCATTTTTAGGCCTAATTTTCGGATCTAGCCCATAATAACCCAAGCCCAATACCCCTAAAACCCTAGACTTAGACTTAAAGGAAACCCCTAACCTAAATAATTATCAGCCGTTTAATCACAGGACTCCCCCCCAGCCGAACTTCATCTTCTTCTTCATGAAAACCTAGCAAAAAATCTAGACACACCCCATGGAGCCGTTTTTGACCAAAAGAAACACACAACACCTTATCTTCTTCTTCACTAACACACACACACACCGAGAGCAAACATTTTTTTCTGATCTTCAGCAACCTAACAGCCGTTAAACACAAACCTTCAACACCCCTGACCCCCTCTCTTCAACCAGTTACAACCTTTCCCCTTCATCTTCGACACCCCACCTCTAACCAAACTCCAACTCCAGCGCCGAGGACCCCGAAAAGACCAAAAAGCTTTAGGTCACAGACAATCATAATCAGAAAAGATAGCAGGTGGGTAGCCTTGTAATTAGTGAAATCGGGACCACATATAATGTAAGTCGATGCACTTTTTGTTGTTTTTGCAGTTTCAGAATCTGTGGCTAAAACCTCAAACCCCTGTTCGTGTAATAAAGTGTAAAAACGGGGAGGATATTTTGTGGTGGATCTTGAAGGCAGAACTTACAATTGCAAATTCTGCAAAACCCAACTTGCCCTTTCTGATAACGTGAACAGTGCTGGCTCACTTCTCGACTACTACTACTCGGTTGGAAATTTAATCCTTATCGAGGTTCAAGCTTCTTGAGTTGATGTATACCTTGGAGATGCTGATTCAGTGTTCCGTGCCATAAAGGCTCTTAGCCAAAGTGATGGAAGATGGCGCTCTAGCTCCAACAATCCGAGTCTAGTACATTTGCTGCAAGAATTGCGTTTGACAGCCTGGCTAGTGTCACTTAATTAGCATCTTTTGAGATTGATCGTTCTCTGTCCGTGTTTGAGTTTCCGGTGTCAATTCGAGGTTTCGGTTCGCAATTTCGTTATTTCGGTCCAACGATTGTTGCTTTGCTTAGCTCGATTGATTTGCAATCTTCGAATTTATTCATCAATAAAAGGTCCATTTCTCAATTTTCATTCTCATTTCATTTTGTTATGATATATTGGTGCGCATGTTGGTTGATTTGTGATTCTCTGTTGTTTGAGTAGCATGTCTTAGTTTTTATTTAAATTGTTTTAATTAGTTTTATTTCGATTGTGATGTATGTAGTCTTAGTTCTTGAATAAATGCTTTTAATTGGATAGATGGAAAAATTGGAGTTGTTTCTTTCTTGGCAAGGAATAAGAATGGACCATAAGGTAGGTCTTGAACCATAAGGGATTTGGGCCAAGTAATAGATCATGTTAGCTAGCCTATTTGCCCCAATAATATCTTGTTCATAAATTTGGCATCATACATCTCAAAGTATTTTAGAAAATAATTCATAAACATCGTAGCTTTTTCCTTAGACGTGATTAATAATAAATCATCGTGGCTACGGGTACGGTTCCCATGATGTAGTTATGATGCTTAATTTCTAAAATCCGGGGGTACATTTATGTGACCCGACCACAATTTAATCTTGTTAATAAAATAAACATGTTGTAGATCGTGGGTACGGTTCCTGTGACATGATTCGCAATGTGTAATCAAATAACTAGCTGTATAACAATCGTGGATTTTTAAAAGCGGTAGAAGGAATAAGATGCACAATAGGTTTAAAATATGTAACTAATCAGATAATTAGGCCAATAATAACAGTTGAGCGACCGTGCTAAAACCACGGAACCCGGGAATGCCTAACACCTTCTCCCGGGTTAACAGAATTCCTTACCCGAATTTCTGTGTTCGTAGACCGTAAATCAGAGCCAAACTTCCTCAATTCGGAATTTTAACCGGTGACTTGGGACACCATAATTTATCCCAAGTGGCGACTCTGAATTTAAATAAATAATCCCATTTCGATTATTGTCACTTTAATTGGAAAAAGCTCCCTTATACCCCTTCCCGGGGGTAGAAAAAGGAGGTGTGACAGCTCTGGCGACTCTGCTGGGGAATAAGAACCCAGAACTTTTGGTTCAGGGTTCAGAATTCGAGCTTAGAATAGCTTTTATAATTGGCTTTTATTTATTATCTAATTTGTATTACATGTTTGGGCCTAATGTGCTAAATGACGCTTTTTACCGCTTTGATATTATTTGAACTGTATATAAACTACTGCGAAACCCTTCTCTTCTCATCTTTGGGGAAGTGCACGCTAGCGTGACTTCTTTTCTGTAAGTATCATACCCTAATTTAGAAAGAGGTTCGGACAAGTTACAAAGCCGGACGGCCTTTTGGTTCCCGGTACGTAGCCTCCCCCCCCCCCCCCGGCTCGAGTTGTTCGCTCGGGTACACTAAGTCTAGAAATATATGCCCAGGTTTTAAACCTAGAATAACTCAGCCTTATGCCGGATCCCTAGTAGGAACGCTTGTTTGCATCATGTGCATTCGACTTTGGGGACTCAACGCAGGGGTTGGGTCCGTGTAGGACAGGTGCACCCAAAATAAAAGACCAACCTGATGCATTTTACGTGCTACCTATGCATTCATTTGTTTCGGCTTGCACGTTGACCAACTTCTGGATTAGGTAGATAAATAAAAAGAAAAAACAAGTTCGGCGTATGAGAGAGAATTTCATCCGTTTCCCAAAATCTGGTATCCAAAATATCCCGAAAACTCTAGACCGAAAAATTTTTTGGTAAAAAAAAAAAGAAAGAAAAAGAGGAAAAAAAATTATTTCAAAGTGTATATTTTTCAGTTGTGTCAAAACTGGTTGAACTACGCGGGTTTGATTCTCACTGGATGTGGGATACGTAGGCAATCCTCATCGGGTCCAACCCCGCTTTTGAAAATTTTGAAAAAATATATGAAGTGTCATCATTTTTGTCATAAATAAAGTGGGTGATGCAGTTTTTTTCTAAATAGCCGAATGTCCCAACAGGACGCCGGAAGGCTGTTTTTGCAAGAATAGCCACTGACAATGTCTTTGTCAATGTTTGGCCATTTAGCGAACACATCCCTAAAATCTTCCATTTCGAAGTGCTAAAGGTCCGTATTCGCAAAAGTACCCTTGATTTATTTGATTTTTGCAGAATAATCCCTTTTTATCAGTTTTCAAAATAAGATTCAAATCAATCACCTTAATCTAAATGTGCAGAATAAGCAAGAGTCAAAATTTACCAATGAAGGTCATGACCAAGATTTCGTTGGAACTACACATATGGTGGGAAGATTTTGGTGGGCAAGGACGAGACATAGTCAACCATTATTTGGGGGGGCTCACCGGATTACTAAAGATCAAGCCTGGGGGAGATATAATAAAAGCACTGGTGATATTTTGGGATCCAGCTCATAATGTTCTGCATTTCTCGGACTTCGAACTCACACCTACTTTGGAGGAGATAGCGGGATATGCTGGGAGTACTGAGGGTCTAAGACATAAATACCTGGTCGCTCCAAGGGTCGTCACCCCTCACAAGTTTCTGGATTTGCTAAAAATAAGCAAGGGGGCCAGAATGCAGATTTGGCGGCTGAGTTTTCCACTCTACACTTCATATACCAGCGGTACGGACATATAGGGGGATTTGGAAACCCGGAAAGCAGAATTTGTAGTAAAGGGAACCGACCAAAATGGGAAGAGCATAGTTGTTTTGCTTTCATGGTAGCATTCTTGGGTCTTCTAGTGTTTCCCAGGAAGGATGGGAATATTGATCTACGGGTAGCCGGAGTCGTCAATATTTTGATTACCAATGCCAAAAGCACCCTTGCACCTATGATAGTGTCTGAAATATTCCGAGCTCTCACAGCCTGCAAAGCCGGAGTAGATTTTTTCGAAGGGTGCAATTTGTTGCTACAAATGTGGATGATTGAGCATCTATGTCATCGTCCTTGGTACATGAACTATGGGTCAACAGGGAAAAGCTGCATAGAGGAGTTTGATACAAGGGTCGATGGGTTCGAGATGCCGGAAAGGGTCGTAGATTGGATATCTTGCCTCCGCTCCGTAACTGCCGATAAGATAGAGTGGACGTTAGGTTGGCTTCCTGTTGATGAGATTATATACATGCCTGCCACCGGTCCTCACTTCCTCCTGATGGGTCTCAGAAGTATCCAGCCTTATGCCCAGTACCGGGTCTTGAGACAGCTGGGAAGATGCCAAATAATTCCCAAGGATGAAGACCTTAGCATTCATGCAGTCGAGATCCGTCCTGATGGCCAATTTCATGAAGCAGTGGTTCGCCAGATCTGGAGTGAGTGCCAATACCTGACGGCAAACACCCGATTGCGTGATTTATCCAAGGGTGAAGTCTCATCTGGTTACCTTGCTTGGTATAAAAAAGTGTTGAGTTTGGAAGACCAGCCAAAAGACCCTACCTCCAAGAATTTGTTGAAGCATCACAAGAACAATGGGATTGGCTAGCTAAAGAAAATAAGTATAGGGCCACCATAAGCAAGTTGGAAAAGCAAGTCGGAGATCTTCAATTTGAGAGTGGTTTGCAAGCCGCCGCGGATGAGGGTGAAAAGAAAAGATTAGCCAAAGAAAATGACGCCCTCCGAGCCCAAATCCAGAAGATGAAAATAGCGGCTGAGAATCCTGCCAGAAGTGAAAAGGATGAGAAACTTATAGAAAGCCTTAGGCGGAAAGTGTGTGACTATGGGTTTGATTTGGAAAAGACCGAGGGCGAACTAGCAAAGGCCCGAGCAAATTTGGCTAGGAATACAGAGGAACGGGCACGTTTCGTTCAGCAGTTGAAGGAAAAATACGACAAAGGAATCATGGGGTTGGAGAAAAAGATCAATGTCTTTGAGAGCGACATGACCAAGCAAGCAAAGAACTTCAAAGGAGAAAGAGAACACTGCTATGCCTTGATGTCACAACTAGAAGAGGACCTACAACAATTGCAAGAGCAAAATCAAATAGCCACACAAGTTTTGGAGGCCAGATCTCAACAGATTGGACGTCTGCTACAGGAGAAGGGTATTGTCAGGGAGAGGATTAGAAGGATTGCTGACTATATTGTGATGAAGTGCAATGAATGCGAGGACATGACCAGGTCCATGTTCTTCGCTGCAGTTATGATTTTTGTTCGTCAAATAATGGATGACCTATATCGCCTCCAAGAAGATATGGCACATAGGCCCGCGGCAGGACCGACTGATGTCCCGCGGGCCCCTAGAGTAGTAGTCGAGGCACTTATGTATTTCTGATTTTATTTTTCGAGTCTGTATTTTCAGTTTCTTTTGGAGTCTGTTGGTCCACTTTCGAGTATGTATTTTCATTTTCTTTTGGAGTCTGCTAGTCCACTTTCGAGTCTGTATTGCAGTTTCTTTTAGAGTCTGTTAGTTTTTATGTTTAAGTCTGTAGGACGGAGTCGTTGTAATAGGGGAAAATCAGAATGTTTTTATTTAATGAAAATTTGATAACCCAAAAATATTTCTTTCTTTTATTTCACCTTTATCCTCTGAACTACGTAATGATCTAATTCATGCAGCGTCATGATATGTAGGCAATCCCCATAGGATTCGATCATAACCATAAAATGAAGAAAATCAAAGAAAAAAGGAACTGAGTGAAAAGAAGAGTGGCAGAACAAGAAACAAGAGAGAAATTCAAAATAAGAGGGGTGCAATGAGAACCAAGTGAGAGAATTGATAGTGACTAAAAAGGGAGGAACGAAAAGGAAAAGAAAGCCTAAATGTGAAAAGTTCCTTAAAGCAGGGATGAAGCATGCAACCATTCAAATACACAATAGGAACATTTCCCTGTTTAGGTGCATTGCATTCCCAACGTGCGATTGCCTATCTGTTAAGTTCTTAATCGCTAACAAGTTTGCTTATTGTCATCAAGTACAGGAAGGTGGTTAGTTTGTTCGGCATTCTGTCAAGTCACCCGTATAATACCAGATCTAAGCACAAGGCGAACATGGCTGGCAAGGAATTGGACTCGAGTGTTATTGACCCGCCAAGGGAGGTAGAGGAGTCTGAGCCCAGTCTGAAAGAAGAGTTACATAAGCTGAAACACCAGATGGCTGAGATGTACCAGGCATGGATGAAAAGGCATCCTCCACCGTCATACCCTGCCAACCCTGCTTTTATCCCGCCACTAGCTCAATCTCAAGAACCCCCCATCATTGATCTATCCCCACAACATGCCCCAAGTTTCAACCCTTATCACCACTATACGGGCTCTTCTTCCCAAACTGTCCAAGCTCCATTAGCCAAATCAACCGCGTACCCCCTCCACCAGCCACCCCTGTCTTCGTAGCACCTCCACCAGCCACCCTCGACCGATCTTCCAGTGAGCCGGCACTTCAAGCCTGAGATAACTAGTACTACACCCCAGAGCCCACCTTCAAAGTCCGGGATCACTAATCCTACACCCCTTGTTTCGACCTTCCTGTCGAGACTGAAAAACTACCCAAAAACCCGGAACAGGAGGAGATGTTTAGGAAGGTGAGAAGCCTAGAATAGTCGCTCAGAAATATGCAGGGGTTGGGAGGCCAAGTGAGTGTAGCCTACAAAGATCTGTGTTTGTTTCATGACGTCCAGCTACCTATGGGTTCAAAAATGCCCAAATTTGACTTATATGACGGGCACGGAGATCCCGTGGCCCACTTGAGGGGATTCTGCAGCAAAATGAGAGGAGCCGGTGGGAAAGATAAGTTGTTAATGGCATACTTTAGCCATAGTCTGAGTGGCGCGGCATTGGAGTGGTACACTCGTCAGGATCACATCAGATGGTATACCTGGGATGATTTGGCCCAAGCATTCGCTCGGCATTTCCAATACAACATAGAAATTGTTCCAGATCGTTTGTCTTTCACTAAGATAGAGAAGAAGCCTGGTGAGAGTTTCAGGGAATACGGTTTTCGTTGGAGGGAACAAGCAGCACGAGTAAACCATCCAATGGAGGAAAGTGAAATGGTAGAGTACTTTCTTTAGGCTTTGGAGCCTACATACTTTGGTCATCTGATCTCGGCCATAGGTAAGTCTTTCAATGAAGTAGTGAAGATGGGAGGTATGGTATAAGAAGGGCTCAAATCGAGCAAGATCATGAGCTACTCAGCTGTCAAAGAAACTATCCAAGCAATTCAGAATGGTACTGGAGGAGTAATAGGAAAGAAGAAGAAAGAAGATGTTGCAATGGTCGTCTCGGGATCGTGGCATGTTCGAGGGGTACACCGAACCATTGCACCCAG